>NC_045959.1:32572625-32872625 GCF_010909765.2 Amblyraja radiata
AGTGGTTATGGGGAGAAGGCAGGAGAATGGAGTTAGGAGGGAGAGATAGATCAGCCATGATTGAATGGTGGAGTAGACATGAGGGCCGAATGGTCTAATTCTGCTCCTATAACTTATGACCTTACGAACTTATGAACATCCCTTGGGTTGTTTTGTGGTACGGCTTTTTTACATTAATTGTAAGAGAGTGACTAACAGCAATGTGTGTCAGGTAAATTCTGACCCAGGAGAGATTTATTAAGCAATTACATTGTACCCATTTTAAAAGTGGAAGAAGATAAAACATCAGTGATAAAAGGGACATGAAAAATAAATCAGTGAGGAAATCATTGGAATTTGCATAAATAAATATTTTAATGAGTTTTGCCTCATATAAGTGTAAATATGTAGATCAGTGAATCCAAATAGTTTTGGCCATAATATTCCAAAGCTCTCTTGGCTTGGAATTGCAACATTAGATTGTTATTTGGTTAATGTCACATTGTCATTTTTCAAGTTCCTTGGCAAATTTGCTTCTTTAATGTTGTGAGCGATAGTACACACACAGAAAATGTGAAATGATTGGTGGGAGCTAAGGTGGGTTTTTTTCCAAAGGATAATTCACATCTTACAAATCTGGTGGAGTTTCTTGAAGGTGTTACGAAAAAGCATCTGGTGAACATCTCCTCACCGTCTCTCCATCATTGCACACAATGTTCCAATATTACAGAAAGTTGTGCCATACGTCTTACTAAAGGTGAAAAGATCACAACTAGTTTAAGTGGGGGAAATAGAGAAAGCTATTCCCATTAGCAAGAGGCCTAAAGCTGACGTGATGGGTAAAAAGTGTTACATGTGAGGAAAATGTTTTATGTAGAGAACAATATCATCGACAGTGCATTCAGAAAGTATTCAGACTTCACTTTTTCCACATTTTATTACGTTACAGCCTTATTCTAAAATGGATTAAATTCTTTTTTTTTTATCATCAATCTACACGCAATACCCCATAATAAAAGTGAAAACAGGTGTTTAGACATTTTTGCAAAGGAATTAAAAAGAAAGAACTGAAATATCACATTTACATAAGTATTCAGACCCTTTACTCAGTACTTTGTTGAGGCACCTTTGGCAGCGATTACAGCCTCAAGTCTTCTTGGGTATGACGCTACGAGCTTGGCACACCTGTATTTGGGTCATTTCCCCCATTCATCTCTGCAGATCCTCTCAAGCTCTGTCAGGTTGGATGGGGAGCGTCGATGCATGGCTATTTTCAGATCCCTCCAGAGATGTTCGATCGGGTTCAAGTCCGGACTCTGGCTGGGCCACTCAAGGACTGTCACGAAGCCACTCCTGCATTGTCTTGGCTGTGTGCTTAGGATCATTGTCCTGTTGGAAGGTGAACCTTCGCCCAGTCTGAGGTCCAGAACGCTCTGGAGCAGGTTTTCATCAAAGATCTCTCTGTACTTTGCTCCGCTCATCTTTTCCTCAATCCTGACTAGTCTCCCAGTTCCTGAAAAACATCCCCACAGCATGATACTGCCACCACCATGCTTCACCATAGGTATGGTATTGGCCAGGTGATGAGTGGTGCCTGGTTTCCTCCAGAAGTGATGCTTGGCATTCAGGCTAAAGAGTTCAATCTTGGTTTCATCAGACCAGAGAATTCAAGTTCAAGTGAGTTTATTGTCATGTGTCCCTGTATAGGACAATGAAATTCTTGCTTTGCTTAAGCACACAGAAAATAGTAGGCATTTACTACAAAACAGATAAATGTGATAAGGGGCAAGCCATTTAGAACGGAGACGAGGAAGCACTTTTTCTCACAGAGAGTTGTGAGTCTGTGGAATTCTCTGTCTCAGAGGGTGGTGGAGGCCTATTCTCTGGATGCTTTCACGAGAGAGCTAGATAGGGCTCTTAAAGATAGTGGAGTCAGGGGATATGGAGAGAAGGCAGAAACGGGGTACTGATTGGGGATGATCAGCCATTATCACATTGAATGGCGGTGCTGGCTCGAAAGGTCAAATAGCCTACTCCTGCACCTATTGGCTATTGTCTATTGTCTATAAATGGCGACATTATATGATACAGACGCCACCAGAATGTTGGAAAGGGAATGATAGATTAAACGTGTGTTTAGTGTGGGAAGTGGGAAGTCATCCATTTTGGGCCCAAGGAAGATAAATTTGATTTTGTTTATAAATGATAAAAAATGAGCAATTCTTGATGACAGTGATTTTGGAACTCAAATTTAATAACAATCAGAAGAACATCCAAAGATTGATGCAAAAAGCTGGAGTAATTCAGTGGGACAGGCGGCATCTCTGGAGAGAAGGAATGGGTGACGTTTCAGGTCGAGACCCTTCTTCAGAAGAAGTTTTCCTTTCCTTCCAACACAGAAGACAATCCATATGTACTATAACCAGCATACCCACATACATTGAATACAGTACAGACAAGTACAGTATATTACAGAATGCTAATACATATCGTAAAAGCACTCAATATGATTTCATTTCATGTTTCATATATTTTGTGTTTTTGTGTTTTTATGACTGTTGGCAGATCAATTTCCCTCCTGGGATAAATAAAGTTCTATCGTATCGTAACGTATCATACTTTCTCTAAATGGGTGGAAATAAAAAGGAGAGGAAGCTATGCTTATAACCATATAACAATTACAGCACGGAAACAGGCCATCTCGGCCCTACAAGGCCGTGCCGAACAATTATTTTCCCCTAGTCCCATCTACCTGCACTCAGACCATAACTCTCCATTCCTTTCCCATCCATATACCTATCCAATTTATTTTTAAATGATAAAATCGAATCTGCCTCCACCACTTCCACTGGAAGCTCATTCCACACAGCTACCACTCTCTGAGTAAAGAAGTTCCCCCTCATGTTACCCCTAAACTTCTGTCCCTTAATTCTGAAGTCATGTCCTCTTGTTTGACTTGTAACTTCTTTTTATTTCAACAAACCACATCAAGGCTCCTGCAGGTCAGGCAGCACCTCTGGAGAGAAGGAATGGGTGACGTTTCAGATCGAGACTGAAGAAGGGTCTCGACCCAAAACATCGCCCATTCCTTCTCTCCAGAGATGCTGCCTGACCTGCCGAGTTACTCCAGCATTTTGTGTCTACAGGTGGACAAGGGGATGGGGACTGGACTTTGCGCCTTCCCTCACAGTGGGAACCATTGTGGGGGATGTTTTTATGTTTATTTTTAAATTCCTTTATAATGTTATGTTGTATTCTTATTTGCGTGCTGCAATGGCAACTTGAATTTCACTACACCAATTGGTGTATGTGACAATAAATGTACCTTTGAACCTTTGTACCTTCTGCATCTGCAGTTCCTTCCGACACATCAAGGCTCCTGCATTCAGTTTCAAGCATCACACTTCATTAGCAGTATGTTGACCAAAGGGCAAGTGTGAATGCTCCTATGCTAATTATCTCAACCAATCCACATGATCCACTGAGCTCCAAGTTTACATCACGAATCAGGCTTTCCTCTGAATGCCTACTTTGATCTATTTGTGATTGTTTTATATTTATGGTATCTAATATTAGTCTTGCCCAACAATTTTCATCAACTCTATTGAACCGCTTTCTGAAGTTAAAGCCTTTGAGACTTCTCTTTTCTGGAGATAGTGGTTCCAGCATATCCAGTCTTTACAAACCTTTAATGTCTGCAGTATTTTTACAACTTTTTTCTACTTTTCCCAATACGGTGAATCTCTGTTTATCTTCTCTCCCTGGTGCTGCAATAGCAGATTTTTCCAGGTTATCAAATTGATATTAATGCTCCAATACACATTTGTTTCACTTATTTTTAGATGTTACACTGCAGAATAATGAATATGCCGGTAAACCCAGCAAGTGGAACAAGGCTCCAGTAAATGTAAAGGGAGTGTGGAGAATAGCACTGGGTAAGTTTCCACAGAGCGAGCGAGCGAACTGGGGCCCCAGTTTGTCAAAGAGAGCAGTGGAGTCATGGAGCAGTGGATGACCACCAGGGGCGCCGTACGACTGGCAGCCTCTGCCAACAGCCTGTCTGTTTTTTCGTCTTTTTGTTGTTTTTAGTCTGTTTAAAAGTATGTTTTTGGAGGTTTATTAGTCTTTTTATGTGGGCGATGTGGGGAGGGTAAGGGGGAAACCGTTTCCATCTGGTTGAGGATGCCACTATGCTCCAAGTTGCATCTTCGCCCCACCCCCCCTCTCGGCCTAGCATCTGGATTGCCGTGACCTTTCCTGCGCAGCACTGATTTGCCATCGTGGTGCGGGCGATGCCTTACCGGGGATCGCCATGTTGAAGTTCCGGAGTGTTGGGCCAGCTGCTTTAACATCGTGGAGCTGTGGTTGCGGAGCTTCCAGCCGCGGGCGGCACTGACTTCAACATCGCGGAGTCCTGGGATCCCTTTGCCCAGGACTGCCAGTGTTGAATCTCCGCCCAGCCGCGGTCTCCGGTGAGAAGTGGCCGATTCGGAAGTCCAAGCCGCTGAGAATGTTCTTCCATTCCGACGTTGGAGTTCTGATCATCCCGGCGAGAGGGCCTGAACATCGGGCCGCCGTAGCGGCGACTGCAGAGGGCTCAAAGGACCCGACCACGGATGAATAAAGAGGAAGATGACTGAACTTTATTGCCTTCCCTCACAGTGGGAAACGTTGATTCCGCTGTGGGGGATGTTCATGTTAAATTCTATCGTGTATTGTGTTTCTTTTTTATTCGTATGGCTGTATGGTAACTCAAATCTCACTGTACCAACTGGTGCATGTGACAATAAATGTGAACTTGTAACTTGAGTCAGGGCCCTGGTGTGTGAAAGGGAACAGGGAATCAGGGCCCCAATATTAAAAGTTTATTAGTTTAGTTTAGAGATACAGCACGGAAACAGACCCTGTGGCCCACTGAGTCAACATCAACTGGCGATTCCCACACATTAACACTACCCCACACACACTAGGGACAATTTACACTTACAGCAAGCCACTTAACCTACAAACCTGTACGTCTTTGGAGTGTGGGAGGAAACCAAAGATCTCGGAGATAACTCACGCAGGTCACAGGGAGAACGTACAAATTCCGTACAGACAGCACCCGTAGTCGGGATCGAACCCGGGTCTCTGGCGCTGCAAGCGCTGTAAGGCAGCAGCTCTACCACTGCGCCACCGTGAGCGCCCTGGGATGGAAGGATTCAGGATGTTGATGTGTAGATGGAAGTGGGGGACCCGGGGTTCCTGTAAGTTTAAAGAGAACACGGCAACTGGTATCTTCCTGAGTGAGAGGGAGAACAGGAACCAGGGCCTTGGTGAGCGGGCGAGGAGAATGAGAAACATCACTTGGTGAGCCAGATCCTGAGCCATTTGGGTTTCCGGCCGTTCGGACAGCTGATTATTGGAGTTTTACTGTACGTAGATAAATGCTCTTAAAAAGAACCCACACCTACATTGTACTCTAAATCTCTATACAAAGTCAATATCATTTATCTAGTTTTGTTCAAGATAAGAACTTCATTGTTCTTATAATGATATTGTTAATCTATTATTAGAACTGTGAATTATTATCCCCTTGATTTATTTGTATCTTTATTCCATTTTGGCTCATGTTCCCAGTATTGGACAATCTTACCACTCTTCCTGCCGGAAAATATTCCACCTCGCACTGTCTTTGTTGAAATTCATGAAACCCATGAGCCCCAATTCAACCAGTTTATTGTTTATTTATTAGCATTCACTATTCATTTTTCATGTCTTCCTTGGTATTAAAAGACCATCCCGCAACCAAATAGTTGATGTCACATTTTTAATATTGACAACGTGATTTGTAACTCCAGTTCATTATTGTAAACTGTGATCATCAGCAATATTCTCTCTGGAATATTATCTCACACTTTCTGCCAGTCAGAATAACTACCTTTCACTGCTACTCTCCCTCCTGTTTCGCAACAGAACCTGTTTTGCAACAGAAGAGAGATCGAGCAACTGTCCATATGGTGCCAGCACAATAACCTGGCCCTCAACACCAGCAAAACCAAGGAACTGATTGTGGACTTTGGAAGGAGTAGGAGGGGGACCCACAGCCCCATTTATATCAACGGGTCGATGGTTGAAAGGGTCAAGAACTTCAAATTCCTGGGCGTGCACATCTCTGAAGATCTTTCCTGGTCCGAGAACACTAACGCAATTATCAAAAAAGCTCATCAGCGCCTCTACTTCCTGAGAAGATTACGGAGAGTCGGATTGTCAAGGAAGACTCTCTCTAACTTCAACAGGTGCACAGTCGAGAGCATACTGACCGGTTGCATCGTGGCTTGGTTCAGCAATTTGAGCGCCCTGGAGAGGAAAAGATCACAAAAAGTAGTAAACACTGCCCAGTCCATCATCGGCTCTGACCTTCCTTCCATCGAGGGGATTTATCGCAGTCGCTGCCTCAAAAAGGCTGGCAGTATCATCAAAGACCCACACCATCCTGGCTACACACTCATCTCCCTGCTACCTTCAGGTAGAAGGTACAGGAGCCTGAAGACTGCAACAACCAGGTTCAGGAATAGCTACTTCCCTACAGCCATCAGGCTATTAAACCTGGCTCGGACAAAACTCTGATTATTAATAACCACTTTCTGTTATTTGCACTTTACCAGTTTATTTATTCATGTGTGTATATATTTATATCATGGTATATGGACACATTTATCTGTTTTGTAGTAAATGCCTACTATTTTCTGTGTGCTTAAGCAAAGCAAGAATTTCATTGTCCTATACAGGGACACATGACAATAAACTCACTTGAACTTGAGGTTGAGGTTGCGGAATATTCTGCTATTTCCCCAGAAGGGATTTGTTTAAGTAGGCATCATCTTCAGTACGGACATGGTGGCAAGCAAATTACGCGACCTCGAGGTCGCGTTGAGGCGCACGGGCATCGTATGGCCATGCTGGGCAGGTCCCACTGAGAAACGCGGGGTATGTAGTTGTGCGCGGTATCGTGCGGCGCTCCAAAATTTTGTAGCGAACAAAATCTTTGTGCGCCACTGGCCTGTCGCGTAACTGACGGCCAAAGTGGGACAGGCCCAAGACCCTGGCGTGACACAACGTCTAATCTCCAACAGCAGCAGAAGCAGGCAAATGATCGCCGAGCTCGGCCTGGGGCTCACGGCCGTTGCGGTCCGGATCCGCCCCCACTTCTACTCCCAGAGCGGGGCCAAGAAAATTGAAGATAGACACAAAATGCTGGAATAACCCAGTGGGACTGGCAGCATCTTTGGAGAGAAGCAATGGATGATGTTTCGGGTCAAGACCCTTCTTTCAGACTGAAGAAGAATCTCGACCCGAAACATCACCCATTGCTTCTCTCCAGAGATGCTGCCGGTCCCGCTGAGTTACTTCTGCATTTTGTGTCCATCTTCAAATGACGTCACGCGCTCCAGACGGCTGTGCGGGCGCATGGTGATGCGCGCGACATTCGCGGGACCGTTGCGCCTCAACGCGACCACGAGGTCACGTAATTAGCGTGCCAAGGACACTAAGTGGGACAGGGGCTTTAGATAGAGCTCTTAAAGATTGCGGAGTCAGGGGATATGGGGAGAAGGCAGGAACTGAATGGCGGTGCTGGCTCAAAGGGCCGAATGGCCTACTCCTGCACCTGTTGTCTATTGTCTATTGTAATTAGAAGCTACTACCCATAGCTCTACACTCTATGTAGAATATGCTTTGTATATGTTATGTGCACAAAAGGAAATGATCTGGCCATTATCACATTGCTTTTGCGGAGTCTTTACTGTGTGCAAATAGGCTGCTAGCTCTGCTATGTTGCAGCAGTGGCCGTATTTCAATAGTACTTCTGGCTGTAAATTGCTTTGGGACATCCCGAGGGTTGGCTTGAATGGGGATATAATATGGTATTGAATTTGTTGCTTATTTAAGAGGACTGTGGCTACCAGGAAAATTGGAGCTTTCAACACTGAGTTCCAGGTTTTCCTTCAGGAAGGAGTATCAATGTGTGGTGATGAAGATGGGCAAAGATGCGTATATAGGATATAATCTGCTGCCTCCTTCACCCCAGTAACCCTGGCATTCCCTCTCCCTCTATCCCTCCCCCACCCAAGTCACACCAGTTTCTCCATCTCACCCAACTGGCAGTTAGCAATGGCTTGTTTCCTTTATCATCGATTCTTTTTTGCATATCTTTCATTCATTGTTCTATATTACTCTACACCACTGTCTATATCTCTCGTTTCCCTTTCCCGTGACTTTCAGTCTGAAGAAGGGTCTCGGCCCGAAACGTCACCCATTCCTTCTCTCCAGAGATGCTGCCTGACCCGCTGAGTTATTCCAGCATTTTGTGTCCATAGCACCTTCGGTTTAAACCAGCATCTGCAGTTTCTTCCGACACATCAAGGCTCCTGCATTCAGTTTCAGGCATCACACTTCATTAGCAGTAAGTTGACCAAAGGGCAAGTGTGAATGCTTCTACGCTAATTGTCTCAACCAATCCACATGATACTGAGCTCCAAATTTGCGTCACTATCAGACAGGCAGCATCTCTGGATAGAAGGAATGGCTAAACTGGACATGTGTTTTTCTGAAAAATATACCTTATTCATAAAATTTGCATGTAGCACAGTGACATGTTTCCTTCCTGTGCACAAGCTAGATACAGGATTTATATTACATCAACATGACATCAGGATTTTCTTTCCGTACATTAGAACATACAACAGTACAGCACAGGAACAGGCTCTTCAGCCCAGTGTTTGTGCCGAACCTGATGCCTGATTAATTTATCTAATCTGCCTGCACGTGACCTGTATCCCTCCATTTCCATGTGCCTATTTTTAAGCCTGTTACACGCCACTATCATATCTGTCTCCAACAGCGCATTCCAGGCACCCACCACCCTCTGAGCAGTCACGGTGGCGCACCGGTAGAGTTACTGCCTTATAGGGAATGCAGCTGCCGGAGACTCGGGTTCAATCCCGATTACGGGTGCATTCTGTACAGAGTTTGTACGTTCTCCCAGTAACCTGCTTGGGTTTTCTCCGAGATCTTCGATTTATTTCCACATTCCAAAAACGTGCAGGATTGTAGGTTAATTGTTCAAGGAGGAACTGCAGTTGCTGGAAAATCGAAGGTAAACAAAAGTTCTGGAGAAACTCAGCGGGTGCGGCAGCATCTATGGAGCGAAGGAAATAGGCAACGTTTCGAGCCAAAACCCTTCTTCAGACTCATGCAGGTGGGGGGGGGGGGGGGGCGAGAAGAAGAAATGACGAGGAGGAGCCAGAGGGCTGAGGGAGAGCTGAGATGGGGAGGAGACAGCAAGGGCTACCTGGAAATTGGAGAAGTCAATGTTCAAGCCGATGGGGTGAGACCAAGCGTAGGCTTGGCGATCGTTTCGCCGAACACCTCCGCTCGGTTCGCATTAACCAACTTGATCTCCCGGTGGCTCAGCACTTCAACTCTCCCTCCCATTCCGAATCCGACCTTTCTGTCCTGGGCCTCCTCCATGGCCAGAGTGAGCACCACCGGAAATTTTAGAAGCAGCACCTCATATTCCGTTTGTTCAGTCCGCACCCCAGCGGCTTGAACATTGACTTCTCCAATTTCTGGTAGCCCTTGCTGTCTCCTCCCCTTCTCAGCTCTCCCTCAGCCCTCTGGCTCCTCCTCTTCCTTTCTTCATTCTTCCCCCCCCCCCCCCCACCCTGAATCAGTCTGAGAAGCGTTTCGGCCTATTTCCTTCGCTCCATAGATGCTGCCGAACCCGCTGAGTTTCTCCAGCACTTTTGTCTACCTTTGTAGGTTATTTGGCTTGGCAAATGTATAAATTGTCCCTAGTGGGTGTTAATGTGATGGGATTGCTGTTGGCGCGATCCCGATGGGCCGACATTCCTGTTTCCATGCAGTATCTCTAAACTACACTCTGTGTAAAAAAACGTGACATGCACATCTATATTACTAAAAGTAAGAACTTGACCACTTCCTGTTTTTCTGTTTCATGATTTTTGAATAAACGCTGCCACTTACGGCTGTGCTTTTTGGCCATCTTACTCAGAGTCGCCCTCCGCTGCGCAGGACAAGAGGATTCTTCCCATCGATTAAAAATAAAAGAGTTATTAATGTTTAAAAAATGTTGACATTCAGTGCTGCCCCTGCTGGTGGGAGGGGGGAGGGACTATAAAACCCGGAAGTGTTGTGCCTCACTCAGTCGCTGCAAAATGGAGGAAGCGAGAGGGTCACGTCTCTCAGAGCTGTGAATAACACTGAACACGTATGTCTACTCAACTGTGAGTGCCCTTAATGTGGTTTGAAAATGAAAATGTGGTTGCTTTGAAATGCTGCACTGCAAAAATTGTTGTTGTTGGTGGTGGTAACTGCTTTGAAATGCTGCACTGCAAAAATGGTTGTTGTTGCTGATGGTAACTGCTTTGAAATGCTGCACTGCAAAAATGGTTGTTGTTGGTGGTGGTAACTGCTTTGAAATGCTGCACTGCAAAAATGGTTGTTGTTGGTGGTGGTAACTGCTTTGAAATGCTGCACTGCAAAAATGGTTGTTGTTGCTGGTGGTAACTGCTTTGAAATGCTGCACTGCAAAAATGGTTGTTGTTGCTGGTGGTAACTGCTTTGAAATGCTGCACTGCAAAAATGGTTGTTGTTGGTGGTGGTAACTGCTTTGAAATGCTGCACTGCAAAAATGGTTGTTGTTGGTGAAAACGTGACAACTTCCTGTTTGCACTGTATATTGATTTTAGATAAAACGCGACCACTTACGGCTGTGATTTTTGGCCATCTTCATCAGTTCCCCGCCGCTCATCAGGTGCAGAGAATTCTTACCATCAATGAAAAATAAAAGTGTTATTAGTGTTTTAAAAAATGTTGAAAATCTCTCTCCTGTCAATCATGCCATGAAGGCCACGCCCCTTCCGGTTGAAGGGGGGAGGGATTATAAAACCGGGAAGTGTGGGTGTGGCTCAGTCTCTGCAAGATGGGGGAGGGAGAGGTCATGACTCTGTGTGAGCCGTGAATCAACTGAACACACTGAATGTCTACTGAACTGTGAGTGTGGTGTTTATGTGGTGTTTTGTGTGTTTTATGGTGGTTTCACGCTGCTTGAAATGGTATGAAACTGCATTTGAATGTGGTGGCCCTGCACCCTGCTTGAAATGGTATGAAACTGCACTTCAATTTGGTTGTCTTCCACCCTGCATGAAGTGGTATAAAACTGCACTTGAATCTGTTAGCCTTGCACCCTGCTTGAAATGGCATGAAACTGCACTTGAATTTGGTGGGCTTGCACCCTGCTTGAAGTGGCAGGAAACTGCACTTGAGTTTGGTCGGCCTACACCCTGATTGAAGTGGGGAAACTGCACTTGAGTTTGGTGGCCCTGCACCCTGATTGAAATGGTATGAAACTACACTTGAATTCGGTGGCATTGCACCCTGCTTGAAGTGGTCGGAAACTGCACTTGAATTTGGTAGGCTTGCACCCTGCTTGAAGTGGTAGGAAACTGCACTTGAGTTCGGTGGCCTTGCACCCTGCTTGAAATGGTAGGAAACTGCATTTGAATTTGGTTGCCTTGCACCCTGCTTGAAATAGAATTTCAAGGAATAGCCGTGAGTCAACTGCTAGCCCACCAGCCATGAGTGAGCTGCCAGCACATCAAGTTTCAGTGACTGAGCTGCCACCCCAAGAATCCATTTAGCCCATAATGTCCATACTAGCCCTCTGGAAACCAGTCCCTTCAGCCCACAATACCCATTTTAGTGCTCCAGAAAGCCCCTCCCCTATGCGTCTTGTAATTTTACAGATTTATTTCAAGTCTTCCCTTAATCTCCGACGTTCTAGAGAAAACATCCCATTTGGTCCAACTTCTCCTTGTGGCTACTTATCCAGGCAGCATCCTGCTAAACCTATTCTGTGCCTTCTCCAAAGCCTCCGCATCCTGTAAAGGGCGACCAGAACTGCACACAATACTTCAAATGTGCTCTTATTTTCTTTGAGCAAACAGTCTGAGTAGTTTTTAAATAGGTTCCCATCCCTCGGAAGGATTTACACTGTGTCCTTTTCCCATGAGGTAACTGGACTGAGATGTGGTCCTGGACCAAGGAATGTGCAAGTAGACCACAATCAGTCATGAATGTTTCCTTGTGCCGGAACTCCAGCAGATTTCAGACAAGGATAGCGGGATACGGGAATTAATGTTCCAAAGTATACTTTATAAAATTTGCAAATGAAACAGTACATTTGAATGCCACAATTCACAAGATGTATAGCTGTGGCACTTTGGAAGCAGAGTTGCTGCCTCACAGTTTCAGAGACCCAGGAGAATGGGATTGCCTGGCCACTATAAATTGCCTCTTCTATGTGGACGAGTGGTGAACTTGGCAACCTGTGAAGAATGAAAGAGAGTTGATGTAGGATTTGTGGAATATAGTGATAATGGTTGGTGTGCATTTGATGGGGCAAAGGGCCGATTCAATGGTTTATATTCAACAACATATAATTTGCAAATAAAACAGTACATTGGTATGTCACTATTCACAAGATGTTTAGCTGTAGCACATTGGCAGCAGAGCTGCTACCTCAGAGTTTCAGAGACCCAGGCTCAATCCTCTCTGGTTATGGGGCTGAAGGCAGGAAAATGGGTTTGAAGGGGAGAGATAGATCAGCCATGGTTGAATGGCAGAGTAGACTTGATGGACCGAGTTTTCTGCTCCTATCACTTATGAACTCTCCTCTGATGCTGTCTGTGTGGAGCTTGCATGCTCTCCCCCTGAGACCACATGGATTTCCTCCAGATGCTCCGGTTTCCTCCCACATCCCAAAATGTGTGGGTTGATAGGTCTTCTTCTTATCGAGTCCACACACAAGATTGGAAGTTGTTCAGCCAGAGCTGAACATACTTCTCGGCATCTGCATACAATGGTGTCTGTCTAGTGCTTCTTGTGCATGGTGGTGGAAAGATTGGTGGAAACAGGGCCGCGGCGTGAACACTCTTTCCTTGACCCCGGTTGATAGGTGAGCTGGCCACTGTAAATTGCCTCTTCTGTGTGGATGAGTGGTGAACTTGGCAACTAGGGAATAATGAACGGGAGTTGGTGTAGGATTAGTGGAATATAGGGGTAATGGTTGGTGTTCATTGATAGGCCAAAGGTCTATATTCAATAACATATAATTTAGTTACAATGTTTAACTTACACACGGAGATTAAATTGATTTTTCTTTTACATTCACTCTTAGAAATCTGAGGGCTTCAATAGCACCTGGATTCCAGCTCCTCAATATGTAGTGGGAGCAACAGTTCACACTCTGGCCTTTCAATTTTTCATGTTATAAAATATGGCAACTGGTTTGTTTTATTTCACTGAAAAGTGGATTTGAATTCCATTCTTGGATAGACTGTATAATATTGATAAACACTCCTGCAAAGTACTGCTCGGGCGCTGCAAACAAAGAAAATGAAGGGAATGTACTCAGTCTCATGAGATATAGTGATCGACTTCAGGAAGTGAAATGGTACACATACCCCAGTTTGCATTGATGGCATGGAAGTAGAGATGGTTGATAATGTCAAATTCTTATGGGCCTGTCTCACTCAGGCGATTTTTCAGGCTACTGCTGGTGACTATCAAGTTGCCGGCATTCGCTTGAAAAACCAGCAACTGGAATGGCGACTGTCAGTGGAACACACACACACACATCGCTTCCTTCACCAGCCCATTATTCAGGGCAAGCGGGGGGGGGAGCGATGTCTGAGTTAAATTCACACGGTGCAAAGCTAAGGTGATACCGCGATGAACAGGAAGATCGGCGCTGTAATTAAGACGGCTAAAGCTCAGTGTACGGTTAGTCCTTTCAAAGAGGGGTGGGGAGTAAGGGGGAGAAGGAGGGAGAAGGAGTGGAGACAACTTTTAAGAAGCAAGAGATACACGGCTGTGAAGCTCGGCGGTCATTTAACATTACCGATCGGTTATCCTTGGTTCTGAAAAATACTGCTTACGTTTTTTTCCCAGTGAGCCAATGAAATTCACCAGTCAGCACTGGCTACAACCTACGAGAACCTTCGACTTCCTGGCAACCCACTAGGACCTCCTGGCGACCCATCTACGGCATGAGAATTCTCGCTACTCTCCATGGCGGCTTCATTCTAGTCGCCGCTATTTTTTCAACATGTTGAAACATTTGCGTGACCATAATGAGGCTGCGACTTGTTCCCAGAATCCGAAACTCCTCACGACCATGAAGGCGACTCCCCGGCAACCACCCGCGAACGTGTGGTGACCATGTGGCGACTGCATAGTCTCCTGCAGTTGCCTAAAAAGTCACCTAAGTGGGGCAGGCCCATTAGCAGTTAATATCACCAACAAATTCTGGACTACCCATATTGAAGCAACAACCAAGAAAGCACACCAATGCCTCTACTTCCTTAGAAGGCTTAGGGAGTTCAGCATGTCCCTCACAACTCTCACCAACTTCTACAGATGCGCCATAGAAGACATTTTATCAGGATGCTTCACAGCACAGTTTGGGAACAGCTCCATCCAAGACTGCAAGAAATTGCAGCGAATTGTAGAAGCAGCCCAGACCATCACACAAACCAACCTCCCTTCCACTGACTCAATTTATACCTCATGCTGCCTTGGCAAGGCCAGCAGCATAATCAAAGACGAGTCGCTCCCTGGCCACTCCCTCTTCTCCCCTCTCCCATCAGAAGTGTGAAAATGCACAGATTCAGGGACAGTTTCTGTCCAGCTGTTAACAGGCAACTGAATCATCCTACCACAACCAGAGAGCAGACCTGAACTACTATCTACCTCGTTGGTGACCCTTGGACCATCGTTGATTGGACCTTGCTGGCTTTACCTTGCACTAAACATTATTCCCTTATCATGTATTTATACACTGTAAATGGATCGATTGTAATCATGTATTGTCTTTCCGCTGACTGGCTAGAACGCAACAAAAGCTTTTCACTGTACCTTGGTACACGTGACAATAAACTAAACTGTATAACTGTATTTTTATTTGCTCCTTTCATTCCCCATAATATAACAAAACCTTTTGGTGTTATATTTAATTTGTTGCTATATTTTATTGTTGTTGAATCTGCTGTACATACAAATGTTAGCAACTCTCACTGGCCAATTCTCATTAGAAATGACCATTTCACATTTATTTACAGGCACTCATCAGATTCAATGGTTCTTCATTGTCACGTACGCTCTGCACAGTGACATTCTTGCACCCATCGCTATATATTGGCACCACCTACAAAAGAAAAAGTCCAAAGTCGGATGCATATGCAGGATGTACTGGAGTGCTCCGATGCAAGTCAGCCTAGGTGAGCCCCAGGCTGCTGCAGGGCCTCCTCCGTCGCACTGGCTCGGCCCACCAACCAACATCCCTCTCCTCATCCGACTGCCTCTGAGTCCCGGGGCAGCTGACCTTGAAGACGCTGGAGGCAATACTTGGTCACTCTCTTCCCGGCCCACTCCTTGGATCCGTTGACGCCAGCAGACCCCCTCCTCCTCCTCCTCCTCCTCCTCCTCCTCCTCCTCCTCCTCCTCCTCCACCCTCTGGTCTTTGTGGCTTCTGAACTTCCCCCACAGGCAGCGGCCCACCAGGTCCTTCTTCACAACGGTGAACCAGACCTCGGGCAACCCGCTGGGTCTTTAGCTAAGCACAGATATTTAGTGCAAAGCACACGAGTGCTGGATGAACTCAGTGGATCAGGCAGCATTTGGGGAGGGACTAGGCAACATTTCGGGTCAGGATCCCTGTGTTTAGCAATATGATAACTTGTTAGTTTTGTGGAGGCCCACAAAAATCTAGTAGCAAAAGGTCAAAACAAATTGTGGCAGTATGATTGGACTTGCTTGGACATGTGCTAAGTCTCTGAACAGAGCCTGGTCAACAGCTGTCTTAAACATCCTTGCCATCGTAGCAGGATGGCACTCAACTCCACGAGATGGCCAGTGCGCCAACACCACTCCATACTGAAAGAATTGCACACAGGCATCTGGAGTGGAAGTAATTCACCCTTCATCCCATGGGACTGCCTGAGGAGATGATATGCCTCAGGGGTGGAAAAAGGACACAAAGTGCTGGAGTAACTCAGCTGGTCAGGAATAATTCCTGGAACATGGACAGGTGACGTTTTGGGTTGGGATGCTTCTTCAGACTGATTGTGAGGGGCGCTGGAGGGAGGTGGGAAAGCTGGAAGCGAGGAGGGGCTGGACAAAGCGTAGCAGGTGATAGGTGAACACAGGTGAGGGGGTTTTGACAGGCGGATGGTTGGATTTTAGAAAAGGTGTGAGTCAAAAGGGATTGAAGAGTTTAGAATTGTGAAGCCGGAGGAAAGGATATTGGTGGAGGGGGAGGTGAGGAATAGGTGTGAATGCAGGTGGGGCACAGCCGAGGGGGGTGGCTGGAAGAAAGGGAGGGTGGAGAAAGGGGAGGAGGAAGGTTGGGAGAGTTGGTGGAGGTTTCCTAAAATTGGTGAATTGAATATTCATTCTTTTGGGTTACAAACGGACAGTGATGTCCTGTTTCTACAGTTCGCTTGTGGCCTCACTTTCCACCTCCCCTTCCAACTACATCCTTTCCTCTGGCTTCACAGTTTGCAACTCTTTTCATCTCGCTCCTTCTGTTTTTTCATCTCTGGTCTTTGTCCGCCCGTCTGCCTCTCAAAACGTCCCCTGGCCTGTGTTCACCGATTACCTGCCACACATTGTCCTGCCCCTAATATCATCAACCTTCCTTTCGCCCCACCCCTCCCACACTCAGTCTGAACAAGGGTCCCAAGCAGAAACGTCACCCATCCATGTTCTCCAGGGATGCACCCTGACTCGCTGAGTTACTCCAGCACTTTGTGTCCATTTTTTGTAAAGCAGCGCCTGCAGTTCCTTGTTTCTACATTCTCCCTCAGGGAAAGAGCTGCATTGAAAGAACGAAGATGCCATGGCTTTATTATAAGGTAAGCAAGGATTCCTTAAGGTGTCCTAGGCAACATTTCCTTAACGTATACTAAACTTAAAATGATTCTACAGGACGATCCTGACTTGTGGACAAAGTAATAGTTATTGACCAGATGCAGGATGTGGAGATGCAATGAGTGTAAGAAAAAACTGCAGATGCTGGTTTAAATCGAAGTTAGACACAAATTGCTGGATTAACTCAGTGGGTGAGGCAGCATCTCTGGAGAGAAGGAATGGGCAACGTTTCGAGTCGAACTCTTGTGAGATTATTTTTTTTAATTCATTCATGGGACATGCATGTCATGGTCAAGTCAAGAGAGTTTATTGTCATATGTCCTAGATAGGATAATGCAATTCTTGCTTGCTGCAGCACGACAGAATATTGTAGGCATGAAAACAGATAGAAACATAGAAACATAGAAAATAGGTGCAGGAGTAGGCCATTCGGCCCTTCGAGCCTGCACCGCCATTCGATATGATCATGGCTGATCATCCAACTCAGTATCCCATCCCTGCTTTCTCTCCATACCCCCTGATCCCTTTAGCCACAAGGGCCACAACTAACTCCCTCTTAAATATAGCCAATGAACTGGCCTCAACTACCTTCTGTGGCAGAGAATTCCAGAGATTCACCACTCTCTGTGTAAAAAATGATTTTCTCATCTCGATCCTAAAAGACTTCCCTCTTATCCTTAAACTGTGATCCCTAGTTCTGGACTTCCCCAATATCGGGAATAATCTTCCTGCATCGAGCCTGTCCAAACCCTTAAGAATTTTGTAAGTTTCTATAAGATCCCCCTCAATCTTCTAAATTCTAGCGTGTACAAGCTGAGTCTATCTAGTCTTTCTTCATATGAAAGTCCTGCCATCCCAGGAATCAGTCTGGTGAACCTTCTCTGTACTCCCTCTATGGCAAGAATGTCTTTCCTCAGATTAGGAGACCAAAACTGTACGCAATACTCCAGGTGTGGTCTCACCAAGACCCTGTACAACTGCAGTAGAACCTCCCTGCTCTTATACTCAAATCCTTTTGCTATGAATGCTAACATACCATATGCTTTCTTCACTGCCTGCTGCACCTGCATTCCTACTTTCAATGACTGGTGTACCATGACACCCAGGTCTCATTGCATCTCCCCTTTTCTTAATATGCCACCATTCAGATAATAGTCTACTTTCCTGTTTTTCCCACCAGTGGATAACCTCACATTTATCCACATTATACTGCATCTGCCATGCATTTGCCCACTTACCCAACCTATCCAAGTCACCTTGCAGCCTCCTCACAGCTAACACTGCCCCCCCCAGCTTCGTGTCATCCGCAAACTTGGAGATGTTGCATTCAATTCCCTCATCCAGATCATTAATATATATTGTAAATAGCTGGGGTCCCAGCACTGAGCCTTGCGTTACCCCACTAGTCACTGCCTGCCATTCTGAAATTGACCCGTTTACTCCTACTCTTTGCTTCGTGTCTGCCAGCCAGATCAGATCAGTGTGTCCATATACCATAGAATATATATATACACACATCAATAAACAGATAAAGTGCAATAGGCTGTTATAGTTCAGAGTTTGCTTGGTTGTGTTCAATAGTCTGATGGCTGTGGGGAAGTAGCTGTTCCTGAACCTGGATGTACCAGGTTTCAGGCTACTGTACCTTCTACCTGATGGCAGCAGAGAGATGAGTGTATGGCCAGGATGGTGTGGGTCCTTGATGAAAGTCCTGGCAGCCTTTTTGAGGCAGCGACAGCGATAGATCCCCTCGATGGTAGGGAGGTCAGAGCCGATGATGGACTGGACAGTGTTTACAACTTTTTGCAGCCTTTTCTGCTCCTGGATGCTCAGGTTGCCGTACAAAGCCACGATGCAACCGCTCAAGTCACGTTGAGTTCATTGTCACATTCACAGGTCCGAAGCGTGCGTTTTCTCCGAGAACATCTATTTCCTCCCGCACTCCAAAGACGTACAGGTTTGTAGGTTAATTGGCTTGGCATAAATGCAAATTGCCCCTAGTGTGTGTAGGATAGTGTTAATGTGCAGGGATAGCTAGTTAGTGCGGACTCAGTGGGCTGAAGGGCCTGTTTCCGCGCTGTATCTCTAAACTAAACTGAACTCAACTAAACTGAACTAAACTGAACCAAACTAAAATGCAGGCTGCTGCAATACAGTGCATTGCAGATTTGAAAACTCACTGAAGAGATGTATTTTAAAGTACTTTTTCTCTTTTACTTCTTCCTCCACACCCATCTATTCACCTTCCTTGATAATTGACTCATCCTTTCCCGCAGGTGCTAACTCTTGCTGAGATACAAAGTTACAGATGTCAGCCTGTTACTATGCCCAAGGGGCTTGGGCAAGCTTAGACTGGAATTTTCCTCCTGTACTCACCAAGCCACTGGTTTTGATCACTTTAGTGAATGGGTAGAATAATATAATATATCTTTTATTGTCATTGCACGTCAGTGCAACAAGATTTAGTGTGCAGCTCCACTGATGTACAAGAAAGGTAAATAAATACAATACATAAATAAGCAAGCTGAATTGATTGACGTGACCATCTGAGGGAGACTGTCCAAAGGGAGTGGGTGGGGGGGCACTCATTAGGGCCGGTTCAGAGCCGCTATAGCTCTTGGGATAAAACTGTTCCTGAGTCTAGAGGTTCGGGCGTAGAAGGCCTTGTAACGTCTGCCGGAGGGAAGTAGTTGAAACAGACCGTGGCAGGGGTGTGATGAGTCCTTATGGATGCTGAGGGCCTTCCTGAGGCACCGCGTGTGGTAGATGCCCTCCAAGGCTGGTCGCTCTGTCCCGATGATCCGCTGCGCTCTGTTGACGACGCACTGAAGAGCTCTCCTCTCCGCCTCCGTGCAGCTGAGATACCACACAGAGATGCCATACGTTAGTATGCTCTCTGTGGTGCAGCGGTAGAACGTTGTCAGCAGCTGTTGGGGCAGACCAGTCTTTTTTAATGTCCTCAGGAAGAACAGTCGTTGCTGTGCCTTCTTGACCAGCGCGGCGGTGTTTGTGGACCATGTGAGGTCTTCTGAAATGTGAGTGCCCAGAAACTTAAAGCTGGACACTCTCTCCACACTTTCCCCGTAAATGGAGATTGGGGCGTATTCTCCAGAATGGGACCTCCTGAAGTCAATAATCAGCTCCTTGGTCTTGGAGGTGTTTAGTGCCAAGTTGTTATTGGCGCACCAGTCCGCCAGGTTATGCACCTCCGCTCTGTAGTTTGTTTCATCACCGTTGGTGATCAGCCCAATCACTGTTGTGTCGTCTGCAAACTTCACGATGGTGTTGGTGTCGAATGCAGGGACACAGTCGTGAGTGAAGAGGGAGTAGAGCATGGGGCTTAGTACACAACCCTGTGGTGTGCCGGTGCTCAGGGTGATGGTGGAGGACAGGTGCGGGCCCAGTCTCACTGCCTGCGGTCGCTCCGTGAGAAAGTTCAGGATCCAAGCGCATATCGGCGAGCTGAGGCCTAGCTGGTGGAGTTTGGTGGTGAGCTTGGTGGGGATGACCGTATTGAATGCAGAGCTATAGTCAATGAAGAGCATCCTCACATACGTGCCCTGTCTGTCCAGGTGAGTCAGGACAGTGCGAAGGGCCAGAGAGATGGCATCCTCTGTCGATCTATTTGCCCTGTATGCAAATTGATGGGAGTCCAGTGACGCAGGGATGCTGGATTTAATATGGGAGAGGACCAGCCTTTCGAAGCACTTCATGGGGATTGGAGTCAGGGCAACCGGCCGGTAGTCGTTGAGGTTGGTGATTTTGGACTTTTTCGGCACCGGCACTATGGTGGCTGTTTTCAGGCACTTGGGGACCGTTGCCAGAGATAGAGATAGATTGAAGATTCTCGTGAATACCTCCGCCAGCTGTCCAGCACAGTCCTTTAATACTCTTCCCTGTACTCCATCCGGGCCTGCAGCCTTGCGTGGATTGATCCTACGCAGAGCGCACTATACCTCCTGAGTGCTCAGTGTTAAGGCCTGTCCCTCCGCAATGGCCGGGGTTATTCCACACCTGGTGGTGTTGCCAGTATCGAACCGGGCAAAGAAGGTGTTTAGTTCGTTGGCCAGTGTGATATTACCGTGGGGGCAGGCGGGGCTGCTCTTGTAGTCAGTGATGTCCCTGACACCCTGCCACATGCTTCTGGTGTCCGCGGTATTGAAGTGGTCTTCTACCCTTTGCCTGTGGATGACTTTGGCCTTTTTTATGCCTCTGTTCAGGTTCGACCTGGCCGCACTGTAAGCAGAAGTGTCCCTGGATTTAAAGGCGTTGTTGCGTGCCCTTAGCAGATCCTGAACCTCCTTGTTCATCCAGGGTTTCCGGTTTGGGAACATCTTTATTTGCTTGTCCACTGTGACAGTCTCCACACAGCAGTTGATGTAGGAGAGCACAGTGGATGTGTACTCCTCCAAGTTTACCTCTGTACCACTGGTAGCCTGTTGTGCAAACAGGTCCCAGTCGGTGCGATCAAAGCAGTCCTGGAGTTGTAGGGTGGCGTCCTCGGGCCATATTTTGACCATCCTTATTGCAGGTTTGGTCTTGCGGATGAGGGGTCTGTATGCAGGCAGTAGAAACAGTGAGAGGTGATCGGATTGTCCCAGGGATGGGCGGGGGAGAGCTCTGTATGCATCCTTGATGTTGGTGTACACTTTATCCAGCGTGTTTGAGCCCCTGGTAGGGCACTGCACATGCTGGTGGAATTTGCGGAGTGTGGCACGTAGGTCGACCTGGTTAAAGTCCCCTGCAACAATGAAGGCACCGTCGGGGTGAGCATCCTGCTGCTTACTGATGGCCGAGTGCAGCTGTGCTAGTGCTAGGTTAACATTAGCCTGTGGTGGGATGTATATGGCCATGATGATAACCACAGTAAAACGGTCTAGATTGCAAGCTGGCCTAGAGAGGGATCAGTTATTAAGCGATGGCAACTTAACCAAGCTGATACACTCTGAAACAGACATTGCTGCTTCACAACCACTGTGCCTGACTTTTCATTTTTCTCACTTTCAAAAATAATATTATTTTAATACTTTTACAGTCTGAAGATTAGTTTTATGAATTGGTGTTTTTTTGATTGCCCTTTTAATACTGAGGAGATTGAAAATATGTTCATAAGTGATAGGAGCAGAATTAGGCCATTCGGCTATCAAGTCTACTCCACCATTCAGTCGTGGCTGATCTACCTTTCCATTTTTTAGTTTAGTTTAGTTTAGAGATACAGTGCGGAAACAGGCCCTTCGGCCCACCGAGTCCGTGCCGACCAGCGTGCCCCGCACATTAACACTATCCAACCACACAGTAGGCATTTATACCTACAAATCTGTACATCTTTGGAGTGTGGGAGGAAACCGAAGATCTCGGAACAAACCCACGCGGTCACGGGGAGAACGTACAAACTCCATACAGACAGCACAGTGGTCGGGATCGAACCCGGGTGTCTGATGCTTCAAGCGCTGTAAGGAAGCAACTCTACTGCTGCGCCACCGTGCAGCCTTGGAATTTATCCCCATTCTCCTGCCTTTTCCACGTAACTCCTATAGTAGTCAATTTTGATAAGATCAGTCCAATTTGATATGGAACAAGAGCTGTACAGTGGAGACACAAGAAACTGCAGATGCTGGAATCTTATGCAAAAAAACAATGTTTTGGAAGAACTCAGTGGGTTAGGCAGCATCTGTGGAGGGACTGTTCCAACAGAACATGGGACAGTACAGCGTAGGAACGGGCCCTACAGTCCCTAATGTCTGTGCTGATAACCGCTGCCAATTTAAACTGCACATTTACCTGCATATGTTCTATATCCCTCTGTTCCCTGCCAGCCCATGTATCTGTCTAAATGCCTCTTAAATGTTGTTACCCGTTTCCATCATTTGCCCTGGCAGTGTATTCCAAGCACTGACCTCTCTATGTGTAAAAACAAATCTTGCCATTTAAAACTCCTTTAAACTCTTCATATTAAAACAATGCCCTCTAGTATTGGACATTTTTGTGCTGGGGGAAACAAAAGTCTACATACTCCTTCTATGCCTCTCATAATTTCACAAACTTCCAGCAAGTCACCCCCTCAACCTCCAACATAGCAACCAGAGCTGTGTGCGATACTCCAATCTGCTGAGTGGCATCTGAAATCCAACAAACTTTTCATCCATATCTCCTGCTATGGAAAATGAAGATGAAGTTCCAAGAATATAGGGTGGTCACAGTGGCGCAGCGGTAGAGTTGCTGTCTTACAGCGCCTGCAGCGCTGGAGACCCGGGTTCGATCCCGACTATGGGTGCTGTCTGTACGGAGTTTGTACGTTCTCCCCGTGGCCTGCATGGGTTTTCTCCAAGATCTTTGGTTTCCTCCCACTCTCCAAAGACGTACAGGTTTGTAGGTTTATTGGCTTGGTAAATGTAAAAATTGTCCCTAGTGGGTGTAGGACAGTGTTAATGTGCGGAGATCGCTGGTCGGCGCGGACCCGGTGGACCGAAGGGCCTGTTTCCACACTGTATCTCTAAACTAAACTGAAACTAAATCTTTAAGCTAAACTAAAAGTCTTCTCTTGCAACAGAGCTCATTTTGCCAGCAGTCCTGTTCTGCTTTTCGGTGCAGTGGTTTTGAATACCATGATACAGCAGGACATGAACAAGTAGCTTCTTCATCAAAGGTCCAGGAACAAATGAAACAGAGATTTACCTCCTCTGCAGGGAGAATGACAGACAAATCTTTTGAACGGCATTGATTTTGAGCAAGACTTGCATTTATTGATGTAGTGAGCTTTAAAGAGTTTGTATTGATTACTACAGAAGTTTCAGATGCTGATTTCAAAAATGAAAACACAATGTTTAATGCAAAAAAGAGGGCTGAAATTCTGGATGATACCTCAATGGGAAGGGTGGAGGAGATCACAAAAGAAATCGGACTACTGTTCACTGCAGCCACTTTACTGTAATCTATTTGGTTAACTGTTGATTGAGTGATAAATATTGGGCATGACCCTGGTAATGATTCACCTGTACTTCTTCAAATAAGGTCCGGAGCTCTTTATGTGCACCTGAAAGAGGACATTGGGCCTGATTTAAAGTCTGATCCATAGGATAGCACAGAAGTAAAATGCAGCAAAGCTCTGGACAGTTAGTGTACTGCTTCTGCCTTAAGGGCCTGTCCCACTTGGACGACCTAATCCACGAGTTTAGAAAACCATAGACGAGTTGAAAAAAATGTCAAGTTCGTGTTGACTCGCCGAAGTAAAAGACCTACGACCTCCTACGACTATGTCTACGACCTCCTACGACCCCCCTCAACCTCAGTCTTCCACACCTAAGACCAACTACGACTAGCTACGAGTGGAAAATGATCACATGATAAAATTATGTCATGTTTGCATTTTTTTCTTGTGCCAATTACTGACCTACAACTACCTACGACTACCATCATGACCTACTACGACCTACCTATGACCTACCTACGAGTAAAAATTATCAATGTTTTCCATACCAACCTTTTTTTTACTCGTGGACATTTTTATTAGGCTGGAAAAAATGCTGCGACCTACTTGAGGCCACGTGTACATGGAGACCACTCACGAGCATGAGGAAGAGTTACGATGACCTCCTACGACCTCGTGGCGACCATGCTGCGAGTATGAGTTAAGGGCAATCTCGGCAGAGGTCGCCAATTAGGTCGTGAAAGTGGGACAAGGGCTTAAAGTCTGGATCAGAGATTTTAAACCATCGACTTCAACTAAAAGAACTAAAAAGAGGCAAAAATAAATAAGTAAATATGAAATTAAAACACATAGATCTGAAAACATTTAGCATGAAAATAACAGTGAAAGTCTTAGATCGATGACCCTTCATCAGACATGGGGAATGAGAGAAGATAAATTAGTTTTTAAATGCACAGATGGTGACAGAAGGATTGATTGGATAAAGGGAATATTTCTGACAGCTTGGGAATAAATTGTAATACATGATTCCAGTGTCCCAACCCAAAACGTTACCTATCCATTTTCTCCAGAGATGCCGTCTGACCCACTGAATTACTCCAGCACTTGGTGTCTAGTTTGGGAATAAACTTGTGCTGGGCATATGCTTTTGCTGAAATCATAGATTAATGAAGGTAGTTGGAAAATGAACAAATGGGCAAGCACAGGTTGTGAAATGCAGGTCAGAGTTGTAGGAAATGCTCAGTTTATCAGGCATTGTCTATGGAGAGAGAAAAACATAGTATATGTTACAGATGGATAGCCAACAGCAAACTGATATAAAGAGAGGTAGCAAGTTACCTGGGATTGTTGAATTTCTCTTTGAGTCTCAGATGAAATATAAGTGATATTTAGTTTAGAGATGATACAGCACGGAGAGTAAGTGTTTGGCACGGACTAGAAGGACCGAGATGGCCTGTTTTGGTGCTGTAATTGTAATATGGTTATATGGTTATATGGAAAGAGGCCCTTCGGCCCATTGACGACCAGCGATTCCCACACACTAGCGCTATCCTACACACGAGGGACAAATTACAATTTTACCGAAGCCAATTAACCTACGAACCTGTACGTCTTTGAAGTGTGGGAGGAAACTGGAGCACCCGGAGAAGACCAATGTGGTCACGTGGGGAAACGTACAGATCGCATCCATAGTCAAGATCATACCCGGGTCGCTGGCACTGTAAGGCAGCAAATCTACCGCTGCACCACCCTGCCGCCTGTGTTTGCCATGGTCATGAAGTGATATTGGGCTTCATTAGAACAATACATATTAGCCATAGACAGAGAATAGCAGGGATCTTTAAATTGACAATGATGGTGAGGTAATTGTAAATTTTTATATTCTAAATGTTATGACCACAGATAGATCTATTATGATTTATTTCATTGTTTACTGTATATCTGTCTTTACTGTATGATTCCACTCTCATTGCTAGGATAGTGAGTGAAATTTGTATCATTTTATGACAGGCTGGACATCTGTATGTTATTTTTGACTTTACACTCAAGGGTTGCCAGTTCTGAAACTATGCTTCATTAATAAATAAAGTAATAAATTAATAAATTCATTACTAAAAGCAGAAAATGGCTGAATCACTCTGCAGGGCCATTCAGCATCTGTGGAGGGAGAAACAGAACTGACGTCTCTGGGACCCTTCGTTACAGCTGGGGGAAGAGTAGGCAAAGGGTCTCTGACTTGAGCTGTTAACTCTGTTTCTCCTTCCACAGACGCTGTCTGACAGGCTGAGAATTTTCAGTCTGAAGAAGGGTCTTGATCCGAAACGTCATCTATTCCTTCTCTCCAGAGATGCTGCCTGTCCTGCTGAGTTACTCCAGCTTTTTGTATCTATCTTCTGAGAATTTTCAGCATTGGCTATTTTTATTTCTTTTATTTAAACTTCTGCAGTTTAAATAAAATGTATAGACTTCACTGTATCAGATATAAAAAGCAAATGGAATTAATTAATTCCAACAGAATTTACAAGGATTTATATACAAGGACACAAAGTGCTGAACAAAAACTGTGAGATTAGGGGCGGACACAGTGGTAGAGTTGCTGCCTTACGGCACTCACAGCTTAGGATGGTGTTAACATGTGGGGATAACTGGCAGTGTGGACTCGGTGGTCCGAAGGGCCTGTTTCCGCGCTGTATCTCTAAACTAAATAAAAATAAGGATCTCTGGCCTTTGTCCAACCATCTGCCAATCCAGCCCTGCCCTATCGGTGTCCACCTATCACTTGCCTGACTGCCCCACCATCTCCTTTGTTCCAGCTTTCTCCCATTGACTGCAATCAGTCTGAAGAAGGATCCCAGTCCAGAAAAAAACACACATCCATGTTCTCCAGCGATGCTGCCTGACTCACCAACTTACTCCAGCACTTTGTGTCTTTGTTCGTAAAACAGCAACTGCAGTTCTTTGCGAACGGATTTACAAACTTTTATTGTGAGAAGCTTTAGCATCAGGGCAACTTATTTTAGAACTGCATTTATAATGTGTATGTTCTGTCCATGTTCATATCTTAGGTAATTTTTCATATCCCCAGACTCTACAGATTATTTGCTCATCAACCTGGACTCTGCCATTACTGAGCGTGTGGAATTGCCTTTCTGAAACCTAAAGCTGTTTACCTTCCTGCCTTTCCTCAGATCACATTCTGGCAACTATTAAAGGACAACGATGAACCGTGACAATGAGCTGAACCAGTGACAGAACCCGCCACCCGCCACAATCATCTCCCCTCTTTTCTAGCCTTTCAGTTCCAGATGCAAATTGAGAACTTTGACCCGACAAAGCATAAGGTTAGTTGAGTTGCATCACATCCTGGTACCTCCATAACCTTACCCGGCTCAATATTCCCTATGCTTTCTGTTGCCCAGCGATCTGCAAAAACATCTGGAGACCACCTTGAAACATAAACATCTGGTCCTCCACCAGTGATTATTATCTCAATAAAACTTGTGCCGTGTAATTAGTTCATCACTCCTAAATGTAAAATATACCTAATTCAAAAGCTGTCAAGCAAAACGTCCAGTACCATAACTCTATCTTACTAAATTCCCTTCACAATTAACTGGTTATTTTAATTAGATCAACCCCAAACCTAAAGCATGTCAACCCTAAACC
The DNA here is from genome assembly GCF_010909765.2 of Amblyraja radiata. NCBI lineage: Eukaryota > Metazoa > Chordata > Chondrichthyes > Rajiformes > Rajidae > Amblyraja > Amblyraja radiata. Next base: position 32,600,191 of record NC_045959.1, read on the forward strand.
AAAAGCATATCTGTTGATCATCTCAATGTAACAATGCCTTCCCCTGCAGTTACAATGTACCATCCAAGAAATATGCCCTTCATTACTCTGTATTTAATAAAGATCGCAATACTGACCCAATATTTTCTTTCTCTATAAATTTATCTCCCAGATCTACAGTTGCGCTAATCAAACTGGGGGGTCGGGGATAGGTGACATTTAACTCCCCAGATACCGGTGTTTGCATTATAAGAGATATAGAATATCTGAATCACTGTTGAGGTATCGGAGAGGGAGTCAGGAGAGGGTGTGGGCGAAGGAATGGTCTCTGGGTGATGCATTCCCAGAGGTTGAGCTGGCTATTTGAATAATGACAAACTTCTCTGCTAATATCTATTTATTTTAAAACTATCTTTGCTGTTATAATGACTCATATTTAACCAGGTCTTGGAAAGCCATGGCTGGAAAGGGATGCAATCACCAGGAGTCTGAGGTTAGAGCCCTTCTGCTGAAGGTCAGTGGCTTGATCCAACTCCCAACTCCCTGGGCTTGCTTGCCTCAATCCTGTCACTATGCTGGCCTCTCTCTCACATCTCATTATGTTTTGGCTTCTGATCCCTACCCTGCCCTGGGCTTTGGCCATCCTCTGATTCTTTCCAAACCCTCTTTGATGTCTCCCAACCACATCATCCATTTCTTCAGCTGACGGCGGTGGCTGCCTTGCCAACAGTCTGCAGTCTCTTCTCTGATTTTATTATTTTAAGTATGTTTTAAAAGTATGATTTAGTGTTTCTTGGTTTGTTTTATGTGTGGGGGGAGGGGGGGTAAATCGGGGGAAACCTTTTTCAGTCACTTACCTCGAAGGAGATGCAATTTTTCTCCATGTCGCCTCTCTGTCCCCCCCCTGCGGCCTACAACGTGGAGTGGTGTGGCCTTTCCTGGAGACCGGCCCGCAGCTTCAAGCCGCGGGCGCGACGTGGACTTTAACATCGGGAGCTGCGATCCTTTGCCATGGGTCACCAGCAGAGCTCCGACTGCGGGGCCTGTGGACTTTAACACCGTGAAGCCGTGGTTTTTGGCAAGAAAACGCCGACTCAGGGGCTCCATTCCGCGATCCAGCCCGACGCCGGAGTTTCGATCATCCCGACGAGAGGGCTTGAACATCGGACCGTCAGTAGCGGCAAGTGCGGAGGGTTCAAAGGTGAACAAAGGAGGACCATGACTGAACTTTATTGCCTTCCATCACAGTGAGGAATGTGGTGGATGTTTATGTTAAATTTTATTTTATGTGCTGTGTGTCTTGTTGTTTTTCACTTAGTATGGCTGTATGGTAACTCAAATTTCACTGTACCGTAATTGGTTAAGTGACAATAAATGCAAACTTGAACTTGAACTTGAGTATTGCACAGGCCTTCTTACTGAAGAATCAGCCGACTTCTTGATCTGGCTGGCCGCAGTTATGAAACTACGAGGATAAACGTCATTCTGGTCCTGCTGATGAACAAAACAGGGTACGGACGTAAACCCTCTTCTGGGCTTCCCTACTGCCATATTGCCCTTTCTCTTGGCCTCTGGCTCAAAGACAAGATCAGGCCAATGTGTTCATACAATTGTTCACTTTGCTTTTGAGAGTCTTATGCTTTTCAGGTGTCTAAATGCCCAATCTAGGTTAATATCTTGGAGCAAATAACTTGTATGACTATATTTAATAATGAACATAGGAATAGAGATAATGAGCCCATAGAAGTCATTCTATTCCTTTAGCCAATTATTCTATTCAATTAGTTGTGGTTGGTCTATTGTTTAATTTTTTTCTTCCACCCTTGGTGCCATCATTGGATGGCATGGTAGCTCAGCGGTAAGAGTTGCTGCCTTGCAGCGCCAGAGACCCAGGTTCGATCCCTACTACAGCTGCTGTCTGTACGGAGTTTGTACGTTCTCCCAGTGACCGTGTGGGTTTTCTCCAAAACCTTCGGTTTCCTCCCACACACCGAAGAGGTACAGGTTTGTAGGTTAATTGACTTGGTATAAGTGTAAATTGTAAAATGGCCCTAGTATGTGTAGGGTAATGTTAATGTGCAGGGATCACTGGTCGGCGTGGACTCGGTGGGCCGAAGGGCCTGTTTCCGTGCTGTATCTCTAAACTAAACTAAGCTAAACCATCACTAGTGTTCTATGAATCCTACTTTATAAATTTTCAATTGGCCTAAACTCAACAGGTCTTGGAGGATTATAATTCAGATTTCAACTACTCTTTGTGAATGAATGAATGAATCCAGAGAGAGTTTAGTCAAGGGAGCCCTGAATCCAGTGTCTTTACTTCAAGTTGAAATATTGAATTATGCAAAAGTAGATTTAGAAACATTATGATTGTGATCAAATTAAAGGGGATAACCATGAAATATTTATTTGATAACTATGATATTTTCTCAATAAAAGAAATAGGATTTGTCCTGATATGCAGACAATAAGTAACAATGCATTTGAGGAAGGAGGTTAGACTTTAATGATGGAGATATTTAAAGAAGCAGACAAAAGAATGATAGAAAAAAAAAACATAGACAAGTTGGAAGCTAATTACATAATCCTTATTGAACATGAAATACTTCAATGTTCAATAATCCAAACGAGTTTCAATGCTTTAGTGTGTGATGTAGTGTTTTGGTGTGGGACTGAGATAGACTGACTGAATTAGAACAGAAAAGGTAATTGTAATGGTCATTTGACGGATGAGAAATGGGAAGTTCTCACCACTAAAGATATGCATGCACCAGGCGATATTTAAAATTTGTATTAATGATATTTGAAGAAAAAATAATTCTGTTTTAAAATAATTATCGTGTTGACTGTTGATCTAACTTGAATAACATCATGCATTCAAAGGTATTACAGCATGTACAATTTGTACAACGTCTATTGCTTTTGTGGGACTATTTTTATTCAGTGTTTTTATCATCCCTATGTTAAAAGGATAAGCAAATGTGAATCATGCAATTATTATTTGTGATGATTACAACATCCTATTTATGAGCCTTTTTACATTAACCTATTGTTTAATAAACACAATTTAAAATGTTGGCATAATTCGCATTGTAAACTGTAGCCATTTCAGGAATTGTGGAGAATTCAGTAATTATTTTTCTCTCCAGCCGCTTTCACCAGTAGATAATCTACCCATAAAGTTCATTAAGGTAGGTTGTAAGACGTATCATGGAAACATTTATGATTTACGAGGGCTTTAACAAGATGTGACAATTTGATTAGGTTCCTCCTTCTGAATGCTGCTTCCTGCTGAGTTGCTGATAGGCAGAGTTGTTGGGAGGGAACATAGAGACACAGAAATATCTCCTCATTCTCACTCGCGTCTGGTTTTATATCAAATATGCCTCGTTGTCACCTTCACCTAGCTGACAATGATCTATTCTACATTTTCCTTGAGCTTCGTCCCCATTGAGGTCTTGTTTTTCACACCTTACCCTTCCATATCTCTTGTTTCACTCTCCCCTGACTTTCAGTCTGAAGAATGTCACCCATTCCTTCTATTTAGAAATTCTGCCTGTCCCGCTGAGTTACTTCAACAATTTTGATTTAATATTCAGCTTGGTTTCAGGAAAGCAAGAGAAGACTTAAATGAAATGGAACTGAGATTCAGAGGGATCTATCTGGGTGTTCTCATGCATGTTTCTCAATCTTACTGAATGGTGGAGCAGACTTGAGAGGCTGAGTGGCCTTGTCTTGCTCTTAATTCATATGTTTGTATGTGTGTAGCTTGAATAGAAACAAAGCAAAATTAAATATTAAGCCTGAGTCTGCAATGATCAGTAAATTACTGGTGACAGCCATGCTGACTTTAACGGCGTTTAGTTTAGATACGAGATACAGCGGGGTAAGAGGCCCTTCAGCCCACCAAGTCCATGCTGACCATTGATCACTGATTCACACCATGGTATCCGCTCTCTCATCCACTCCCTACACACTAGGGGGAATTTTCTGAAGACAATTATTTTGTAAACCCGCATGTCTTTGGGCTGTAGGAGGAATCCGGAACAGCATTCCACCTCTACGAGGGACGTGAGACCTATCTGACCAGGTGACACAATTGTGCATTACTATAATCAATTTGGTTCAGGAGTCCTACTGCCCCACTGAATCTGAACAAGAAACCATCAGTTCTCATATCAACAGTAATGCTTAAGCCATGTACAGGAAGCAAAATAAAATGATACGATGATTGAATTGGGAGAGAGAAAACAGGCCATGTAAAAGCAATAAAAAAGCTTTAGTTTAATTTAGTTTAGTTTTGAAATAGAGCGTAGAAACAGGCCCTTCAGCCCACCAAGTCCAAGCATGCCCAACCTCTATTGCTGAGATCCTCATGTCCTGGTAACATCCTTGTAAATCTTCTCCGCACTCTTTCCAGCTTAACAACATCCTTCCTGTAGCATGGCAAACAAAACTGACCATGATACTCCAAATGTAGCCTCGCCAACATCTTGTACACCTGTAACATAACATCTCAACTTCTATTCTCAATACCCTAACTGATGAAGGCCAACATGCTAAAAGCCTTCTTGACCACCTTATCTACATGTGTCACCACTTTCAAGGAACTACTCTGGCTGATACTCTCCAGGGCCCCAACATTCATTGTGAATGTAACACCTCACATTTATCTGTTTTAAACTCCATTAAACATTCCTTATCCCACTTGCCCAACTGATCAAGATCCTACTATAATTTTTGATAACCATCTTGGCTATCTATGATACCACCCACTTTAGTGCCATCTGCAAACATACCAATCATGCCTTCTACATTATTATGCAAGTCATTGATATAGACCACAAACAGCTAGAGGCCCAGCATCAATCCCTGAGGCATACTACTAGTCACAGGCTATAGGTAGACACAAAAATCTGGAGCAACTCAGCGGGACAGGCATCATCTCTGGAGAGAAGGAATGGTTGATGCTTCGGGTCGAGACCCTTCTTCCATCTGCAGTTCCTTCCTACACCAATCACAGACTTCCGGTCCAAAAAAACACACTTCCACCATCACCCTCTGCTTCCTTCCATGAAGCCAATTCTCTATCCAGTCAGCTGGTTCTCCTTGGATACCACGAGGTTGAACTTTCCAGAGCAGCCTGCAGAGCAGTACCTTGCCAGTGGTGCAAGCTCGAAGGGCCAAATGGCCTCTTCCTGCACCTATTTTCACCTATTTTCTAAATACCTTGTGGACGTCCATATACACACTGCCTATGGCTTTGTCCTCATCAACCTTTTTGTTACTACTTTAAAAACACAACCAGATTATCTCTAATCTGCGGCTTTCTGTCGAAATGCATATATTTCTTATCCCTCAGAATCCTCTTCAGTAACCAGACTACCACAGTTGTTAGGTCTATAGTTCCCAAGTCTTTCCTTGCAGCCCTTCTTAAATAGAGGCACACATTAGCAACCCTCTATCCTCACCCAAATCTAATGATGATTCATGCAGTATTATAGCTTCCTGCAGTGTTCTCTGATATATCTGATCAGGCCCAGCAGATCTATCTACCTTCATATGCCTTAGGACGTTCAGCACCTCCTCGATTGTAATGCGGACTGTCCTTAAGACATCTCCATTGATGCGTGTCATTCACTCTCTCTTGTTCTTCACGGTCCTGGAGACATTCCCTATGTTTTCTCCGCCCTTCCCTCTTCATTACAACTAAAACCATACTTGATTTCCGACATTAAATAGTGGCGCACCAGTAGAGTTGCTGCCTTACAGCGCCAGAGACCCGGGTTCGATCCTGACTACGGGTGCTGTCTGCACAGAGTTTGTACGTTCTCCCCGTGACCATGTGGCTTTTCTCCAGGTTTTTCCGTTTCCTCCCACATCCCAAGATGTGCAGATTATAGGTTAATTGGCCTCTGTAAATTGACCCTAGAGTGTGGGATAGAACTAGTGTACAGGTGATTGTTGGTTGGCACGGACTCGGTGGGCCGAAGGGCCTGTTTCCATGTTTTGGTTAATTTAGTTTAGAGATACAGTGCGGAAACAGGCCCTTCAGCCCACCGTGTCCGCACCGGCCAGCGATCCCCACACATTAACACTATCCTACACACACTAGGGACAATTTACAAATTTACCAAGCCGATTAACTTACAAACCTGTACATGCTTGTGTGGGAGAAAACCTGAGCTCCCGGAGAAAATCCACGTAGGTCACGGGGAGAGCGTACAAACGCCGTATGGACAGCATCTGTAGTCCGGATCGAACCCGGGTCTCCGGCGCTGTAAGGCAGCGACTCTACCGTTGCATCACCGTGCCGCCCACCATGTTGTATCTCTAAACTAAACCAGACAAAAGCTCCGATGAAAGATCATCATCCTGAAACATTAACCCTGTTCTCTCTCTCAGGTGCTGCCTGAGAGAGGGAAAAAATTTCCAATTTTATTTAATTAAATGATGGCATCAGAAAATATTTAGTTATTCAATTCCTGACTTTTTTTTGTATGTTTTTAATGGCATGTGTCATGTATTCAAAAATGTCACAGAAACATGCCCTTCAGTCCTCTCTGTCCATGCTGACCATCAAGGATCCATCTATACTAATACTATTTAACAGTATTTGGTGTGCAGTCTTCTATGCCTTGGTAATTCAAGTGTTCAATTAGACATTTCTTAAATGTTATGAGAGTCCTTGTCTCCACCAATCCCTTGTGCAACATGCTCCATATTCCAATCACCTATTGGGTGAAAATATTGACCCACGTGTGGTTGCTGGAAGTAAAGGGCCTATCCCACTTGGGCGATTTTTTAGGCGACTGCTGGCGACAGTCACAATTGTAGCGGGATGCTGAAATGAACCCGCCCTTTGACAATGTCCATGACAAGCTATCCCTAGTCGACGTCAAGCTACGACAAGCTACGTCGACCGGCGACATAATTCCTCGCGACTTGGGACGTCCACCTACGACCACACCTACGACAACCTTTGACCACACAGGCGACAACCTGCGACACCCAAAGTCAACCTACCTCCACCAGCGACAAGCTACGACAAGCTACAACCCTGTCGGCGACAAATGAAGACAACTGAAGACTACTCTTGACACCATTACCTGTCGACGGTTGATGTAGGTTGACGTAGGTAGTCGCCAATGGAATTCACCGAGGTCATCAATTGGCGACAACCAACGTCTACTGGCGTCATCCTGGCGACAACCTACAACAACACCTACGACAGGAGAAGACAGGCAACGCCAAGCCCACTGTCGCCGAAAGGTTTTGAACATTTCAAAATCCAGCGGCGACAAGTAAAAAGCTATGACACTTGAGGAGACAACTCACGACAATACAGGCATCACCCCGCGAAACAAATACACGCGTCACCCCGTGAAAAAAATCGCCTAAGTGGGACAGGCCCTTGAGGTAAAACTGGTTTGATTTACACTTTACAATTTAGTAACAGTGTAAGTAAAACAGAATAGTTGACTGTGTTAGAATAGTTCATAAAGGCATGGCTAATGATTTCAGCAGTAGTAGAGCTAAGGCAAGAACAAAGATGTGTGTAGTTAGAGAGGTGAGAGTTGGGCATCAGGATGTCAGGGAACGGAAGGTACGCTTTATGACAAGTCCTATGGTGTGGTAACCAAGTCCATAGCTGAGTATTCGTGTTATTGCCTATTCAGAGAGCCCTACATAAATGTGCGTTACCCAGGAACATAATAATTGCAGACAGGTCTGGATAATAATGTGTTTTTCGTCTATCTTCCTGAGGTGTACTGACAATTGCACAGAAGGATGAAATCAGATATGAAGCAAGCTTGTCTGCTTCACAAACTAGCTATCATAAGTTTCTGACTTCACTCAATACTTACCAGCAAAATACAAAATAACGGACATTCCCGCATCAGTGGGTTGTCTTACTTGAATCAGAGATACTGGCTTTGGACAATAGTTGGCTTTTCTAATCTCTCCTTCAGTGAAAAGCTTTGCAGTTCTTCATGAGAATAAAGCAGAGGTTTTCCTGTCTCTGTTTCAGCTGAAGAAACTCTGATCTCCCCCCTATGTTCAGACACAAGTCAAAAGATGATGCGATTCTGCCGGTTCAAGGTTTTTCGATTTTGTATACAAGATAGCAAATTGCTCACTTTAAATCTCGTTTGGAAGTGACGTTCATGTAGAACAGCAACTAACTTTCATAAGGGCACAATATTTCTAATATCTGCTTAAAAAAGACAAGATAAATTATTTTGGGAATGGAGAAAAAGCCTTGAAATGCCTAGGCTATATTTCTCAGCTAAAGTGAATGCTCAGAATGAATAAGTTCTAAAGTTCCTGACTCAGATATAATTTTCCCCAAAATTATCTGGTATCAAAATTGCAGAGAAATTATTTTTCCAGATGTTATCTAATTGAAAACACTTGTCTATGTTAAATGCTGTAAAGGGAATTCAGTGTTAAAGTATATATATATATCTATATTACTAAAAGTCTGATCTTGACCGCTTTTGGCCCACTGTGCTGCGATTTCCGAGAGAACGCCTCCAGCTACGGCCGTCATTTTTGGCCACCTCGCTCAGAGCCCACGTCTGCCTTCCTGGACCAGAGGATTTTTCCCATCGATGAAAAATCAGAGAGATATTAATGATTTATAAAAAATCACCATTCTCTCTGCTGCCCCTGCTGGAGGGAGGGGGAGGGACTATAAAACCAGGAAGTGGTGTGCCTCACTCAGTCTCTGCAAGATGGAGGGCACGTCTCTCTGAGCTCTGAATAACACTGAACACATGTCTACTCAACTGTGAGTGACCTTAATGTGGTTTGAAAATGATTGGTTTGAAGTAAAAAGGCACTGCCTGCAAATGTTGTTTGGGGGGTTTGGGTTGAAGTAAAAAGTTGAAGTCTCCCCTCCTCTCTCTTCCCACCTCTCCCCCCTCTCTCTCCCCCCTCTCTCTCTCCCCCTCCCCCCCCCCCCTCTCTCCCTCCCCCCTCTCCCCCCCTCTCTCCCCTCCCCCTCCCCTCCCCTGCCCCCCTCCCCACTCTCTCTCTCCCCTCTTTTTCTCCCCCTCCTCCCCTCCCCCACCCTCCCTCCCCTAAATCTCCCTCACCTCCACACCCCCTACCCTCTTCCCTCCACCCTCCCCCTCCCCGCTCCCCACCTCTCCCCCCTCCCCTCACCCCACCCCCTCTCAGCACCACCTCTCTCTCCCCCTCACTCAGCACCCCCTCTCTCTCCCTCCTCTCTTCCCCCCCCTCCCCCCTCTCCCCCTCTATCCTCCCCCCCTCTCCCCCCCTCTCTCTCTCCTCTTTCTCTCCCCCTCTCTCCTCCCCTCCCTCTCTCCCCTCCTCCCCCACCTTTCCCCCTCACCCACCCTCCCTCTTCTCCTCCCCATCCAACCCCTCTCCCTCATGCCCCTCTCTCTCGGTCTCTGCCTCTCTATCTGTCTCTGGAGCAAATTAATAATATTAATATAATATCAAGGGGGGTAATTAGCATGTGTGGGGGGTGATAGTTAGTGTGTGTGACGCTGCATGCCACCTCCCCCCCCCCCACAACCGCACGTTGGGGAACATACCCAACGGGTCTGCAATTGGTCCAGTCTATATTACTAAAAGTCTGATCTTGACCGCTTTTGGCTCGCTGTGGTGTGATTTCCGAGAGAACGCCGCCACCTACGGCCGTCATTTTTGGCCACCTCGCTCAGAGCCCCCCTCCGCCTTTCGGGACCAGAGGATCTTTCCCATCGATGAAAAATCAGAAATATATTAATGTTTTTTCAAAATTCCCCATTCTCTCTGCTGCCCCCGCTGGCGGCAGGGGGTCGGCTGCCCAAATGTTTGCCTCGCCTTTTTAATGAGTTGGTGTTCACAAAATGAATTTTGGTTGTCGGGAGGCTGCTGCCCAATTGTTTGCCGCATTTTTAACGAGTTGGTGTTCACAAAATGAATTTTGGTTGTCGGGTGGCTGCTGCCCAATTGGTTGCCTCGCCTTTTTATCAAGTTGGTGTTCACAAAATGAATTTTGGTTGTCGGGCGGCTGCTGCCCAATTGTTTGCCTTGCCTTTTTAACGAGTTGGTGTTCACAAAATGAATTTTGGTTGTTGGGTGGCTGCTGCCCAATTGTTTGCCTCGCCTTTTAAAAAAGTTTGTGTTCACAAAATGAATTTTGGTTGTCGGGTGGCTGCAGCCAAATTGTTTGCCTTGGCTTGGCTTTTAAAATCGTTGCAACGGTTGGCTGTCAGCCCAAGAATCCATTCGGCCCACAATGTCTATACTAGCCCTTTGGAAACCCGTACCTTCGGCCGCAACACCCATATTAGCCCAACAGAAAGCCCCCCCCCCCCCCCCCCCCCCCCCCCCGGCGAGCAATATTGGAATTGGTGGAGTGGTAGAATATTGCATTGGTGACCAGCCCTCCCGTATGATGCTGGGACCCTATTGTTCTGTATATTGATTTTAGAAAAAACGCTGCCACTTACGGCTGTAAATTTTGGCCATCTTACTCAGAGTCCCCCTCCGCTGCGCAGGACGAGGATTTTTCCCATCGATGAAAAATAAAAGTTATTAGTGTTTAAAAAATGTTGAGATTCTCTCTCCTGAAGGCCACGCCCCTTCCGGAGGGACTATAAAACCCGGAATTGTTGAGTGCCTCAGTCAGTCTCTGCATGATGGGGGAACGAGAGGGTCACGTCTCTCAGTCTGAGCTGTGAATAACAGTGAACACATGTCTACTAAACTGTGAGTGGTTTTACTGACCTGTCAGTGCCCTTAATGTGGTTTGAAAATATAGTTGGGAAATTCTAAAGTTGTGTTGCCTTTGGTTTGGAAATGCTAAAGCTGTGTTGCCTAATGAAAGTTGCCTTGCCTAATGAAAGTTGCCTTGCCTAATGAAAGTTGCCATGCCAAATTAAAGTTGCCTTGCCTAATTAAAATTGCCTTGCCTTCTATATAATTAAAAGTCTAATCTTGACCACTTCCTGTTTGTGCTTTATATTGATTTTAGTATAAATCACTGCTGTGATTTTTGGCCATCTTACTCAGAGTCCCCCTACGCTCATCAGGTGCCGAGGAATTTTCCCATCGATGAAAAATAAAAGAGTTATTAGTGTTTAAAAAATGTTGAGATTCTCTCTCCTGTCAATCACACCATGAAGGCCACACCCCTTCCGGAAGGAGGGGGGCAGTGGGACTATAAAACCCAGAAGTGAGGGCGTGACTCAGTCTCCACAAGATGGGGGAGGGAGAGGTCACGACTTGCTGTCTTTAGTGGCCTTGCACCTTGCTTGAAATGGTATGAAACTGCACTTGAATTTGATGGCCTTGCACCCTGCTTGAAATGGAATTTCAAGGAATAGCCGTGAGTCAACTGTCAGCTCATCAGCCGTGAGTGAGTGAGCTGCCAGCACAACAGGCTTGAATGACTGAGCCGCCAGTCCAAGAATCCATTTGGCCCGCAATGTCCATACCAGCCCTCTGGAAACCAGTCCCTTCAGCCCACAACACCCATACTAGCTCCCTAGAAAGCCCCCCCCCCCACTGGCCACCAATTTTGGAATTGGTGGAGAGGTGGAATATTGCGTTGGGAGACCAGCCCTCCTGGGTGATGCTGGGACCCAATGGGTCCCAATATATACAATCAACCCTTTAAGCACTGAATTCCCTTTATAGCATATATATTTATTATATATGTGTAAGTGTGTGTGTGTATATATGTACATGTGTATATATATATATATAGTGTGGTGGGAGGGGGAGGTGGTGTGAAAGAAGCACAATGTTGCTTTAAATGTTGATTATTCTTAATCAAACTGAAGAAGGGTCTCGACCCGAAACGTCGCATATTCCTTCTCTCCATAGATGCTGCCTCACCCGTTGAGTTTCTCCAGCATTTTTTGTCTCCCTTCGATTTTTCCAGCATCTGCAGTTCTTTCTTAAACAGATGTCTGAAGAAGGATCTTGACCCGAAACGTCACCCATTTCTTCTCTCCAGAGATGCTGCCTGTCCCGCTGAGTTACTCCAGCATTTTGTGTCTATCTTCAGTTTGAACCAGCATCTGCAGTTCCTTCATACACACCGAACATTTTGTAATTGGCTCTGATTGAAGTTTAAAGTGGGATTCTCACTGTGCTGCATTGTTTCATAGGGATTAATGACCTGATAGTATTGACTTTCCACACCACATCATGTGAATAGCTATCATAAATTATCATTCTTTATGATGTTTACACTCTGTGTCCCCAAATGCTTTTGCAATATGTCCATTCTGTCATTGATAGTAAATAGGTAAAAAAACATTGTCCCGAACTGATTCCACCACCCTGGTACTTTTATTCTGTGTAAACCTTGCACTAAATAATAAGAATCAACTGAAATAATACCTTGTAAGCTAACAGATGACAAAACATTTAAGTAAATTACTTTCATGTCTTGGGACGAATTAAAACTAAAAACCCAAATATAAATGGACTACCAGTCACATTTTTGGAGAGGAGAAGATTTTGAAATATTTTGTCTTCCTGCCCTTAAAAAAAAAGAATTGGTGTGTGGGTGAACTTGGAACTAACAAACCCAATGCATACCGGCTAACAGTCTATGTGCTTTTTATGAGTTGTTGCTGAGAGCTGGGGTGAGAGATACGGTGACGTGATGTGATAGTTGTAATTACGGCTGTGAGCAGAACAAACGTTACATTCTCTCATCAGCCCAAAACGTTCCTAACCAAATCCCCGCAGCATGAAGACATTGCTACCTTCTTTTCCTATGTGGGGGCATCCTCCAGGGAACACTGAAACACTGTCACCCTTTGCCCCCAATCAGATCCTATTCACAACGTAATTACAGATTGATTTAACAAAATCTGAACTTGTTTTCCTAATTCTAAAGTAATTCATTCAATTAGGTGGGGCACAATCAAACATTCACCAGAAAGTTCATAGCATGTGGTGTGTGGTCCCTCAGCTCTGTTCAGCAGCAGCAGCAGCAGCATTTGGTGTTGTTTCTTTTTAATTCACTGAGTGGTAGAGCAGTTAGATCCATCTGTGACAGGTCACTGCTAGTCAGTTTTTGCGGACCTTCCTGAAATGAGGCCGGATGCACCTCAGAACATTGACGGTAATGGATTCCAGAACGTTGTCTAGACCGAGGGAAGGTTTTGTTTATCTCAGGCATGTGTTTAACTGTGTCTATGCCAGTGCCAGGACCGAGTCCAGTCCAAGAGAATTTGGCTTTCTCAATCTGTACTTCCACACTGAACAAAACACTGCATTTTTTTCATCCTACCGGTTTTTGGCACACTCGGGAGAGAGTGACGCACAGACTTGGCACAGTGGGCAAGACCACGTCAGCCCAGCGACCATTCCGCAGTCAGCTTCAACATGATACTCCGAAGGTGGCGTAAAGTGTATTTTGAAGTATTGAGACATTTCCTGCCACAAAACCCCGAGCATCCTGGCCAGACTGTAAGGTGCAAGGAACAAGGAGGTTACAGCAAAATGCTCCACTTAAGGAAAAACTGTGTCAAATTAGCTCCGGTCAGGCCCAATGATACAGCTTTGGTGACGAGCGAGTGAAAGAGACAGAAAAGTGCATTTGTTTGTTCTGGCACAATAGGAAACAGACTTCCTTTGACAACTTTAAAGTGTACCTTCTTCAGAAATCTCTGCATTGGGCATTTCATTATCTGTAATAATAAGTTGGGAGAATATCTTTTGGGGAGTCTGCATAACCTGACGTGCAAAATAAATAAAATAATTTCTATCATATCTATTTCAACCTTATGTTAAATTCCAAAAGCGGGAGAATGATTTGTTGAAGTCTTACCTGTATGACTACAATCCTTTATTTCACAATTTTTATTGCATGACAGATAATGTCTTAGAAAATTGATGTGAGATGACGAGAATTTCTGTAGTATTGGCAAAAAGATGTTGACCTTTTCATTAGTTTTGCATGCTTTCTGACTGGTTATTCTGGTTGGTCACGTAGAGATTGTACAAGGAGCAATGTTTAATTGTAGTTGATGGTGACTCCCACCCTTCCACCTTCAAGAGGGAGAGCTCACATCTACATCTTTACAGATATCATTTGGTCCACATTATCTTCTAGATTGTGCCTTATGCATTTGGAGAGCATTTACCTAGAATACTTTCTCCCATTTTCATCATCATCATCATCATCATCATCGTTGAAAACTTCAAAGGACACGGTGTACGACAGTGATCGCAACTTCTACTGAAGTGTGGGTGGCCGTTGGCTCGCCAGGAGCTCGTCCGCCCTTTGACCTGTTTTTTTTGGTCCTGCTGGTGGTCCACAGCCCCCTCTTCACCTGGCAAACCAGGTGGGGGAGACGGTTTAGTCCTTCAGCCCACTGTGTCAGCGCCGACCAGCGATCCCCGCACATTAACACTATCCTGCACCCACTAGGGACAATTTTTACATTTATCAAGCCAATTAACCTACAAACCTGTATGTCTTTGGAGTGTGGGAGGAAACCGAAGATCTCGGAGAAAACCCACGCAGGTCACGGGGAGAACGTACAAACCCCATACAGACAGCACCCGTAGTCGTGATTGAACCCGGGTCTCCGGCGCTACATTCGCTGTAAGGCAGCAACTCTACCGCTGCGCCACCGTGACTGCCATATGTAGTTTCTACATATTGCATTGATATGTAGAGGTATTATGTACAGTTCAATATAGGTATTGAACTTCAGCACTCGGTAATTTGCTTTGCTTCCAGTTGCTCACTGATTTCATCTCCACTTTTGATTACTTTAACCTACGATTATCATTGATCCTCCCCAGCAAAGTCAAAACACTAAGTGCTGGGTGAACTCAGTGGGTCAGGCAGCATCTGTGGAAGGAAATGAAATTGACAACATTTTGGGTGGGAATCTATCTTCAGTCTGTCCACTTCCCTCCATAGATGCTGCCTGGCCTGCTGAGTTCCTCAAGCACTTTGTGTTTCACTCAAGATTCTAGCTTCTGCAGTTCCTTGTGTCTCCACTCTCTCAAGGCCTATGGATCCCACATGAACAGAAGAAACAATGGGTGTCTCCTTAATGAATCAGATCAAGGAAACTTTACTGAGACCAAACCAGGAAATATAATTTAAAATATTTACTTCAATGTAAAACCATACATAAAATATAAAAGGCATTAGGAAGCAGAAGTAGAGAGTGTACTTTTATTATTTAACAAGCGGAGCTTGAACCGCGGGACTGACTTACCATCGCCCGGTGGGGTATCGCCTCGGCGCAGAGGGAGAAGAGGAGGGAAGAGACAGTAACTCTAAGACTTTTGCCTCCATCACAGTGAGGAGGTGTTTGGTGAACTCACTGTGGTGGATGTTAATTTGTGTTTATTGTGTTTTGTTATTATTACATGTATGGCTGCAGGCAACAGCATTTCGTTCAGACCGAAAGGTCTGAATGACAAATAAAGGATTCAATTCAATTCAATTCAATTATCCTCAACAATAATTAAATTTGAAAGGTGGGAGAATGAAGAATTTCACTGCTGGAGAGTGTCAATAATTAAACATGTACACTCGTTTTGAGTGGACAAATCTTTAACTTTTTCACACCTGCTTGATAGTAAATGGCAGATAACTTAGTTAATTTCACATGTACCAACCGAGGTACAGTGAAATGGTTTTGTTGCGTGCTATCCAGTCAGCAGAAAGACAATAATGATTATAATCGACCCATTTACAGTGTATAGATATATGATAAGGGAATAAAGTTTGTGCAAGGTAAAAAGCCAGTAAAGTCCGATCAAGGATAGTCCGAGGGTCACCAATGAGGTAGATAGCAGTTCAACTCATACAACTCTTTACATTAAGTGTATTTAAATGCCAAATTTCTCACATAAGTACCAAAATAGTGAAGCTGTGAAGAGTGGGACAAAACAGGTGGAAACTTTGTGTTTTATCTCATTTAACTGAGGATGTGTGATCACAAGTTAGTGTACAATTTATTGCATATTGACAGTGAGAGCGAACGACTGCATTGATATTCCTACCTAGGGTTGCCAACTTCCTCACTCCCAAATAAGGGACAAAAGGTCAAAATAAGGGACAAATTCCTGACGGCAATTCACTGGCACTCCCAAATAAAGGACAAAGGACATTTATTGTCACATACACCATTTCTGGTGCAGTGAAATTTGAGTTGCCATTTGCAGCACACCAATAAAAAATAAAATTCAACATTAAAGAACTTGACATTAAACATAAAAAACATCCCCCCACAATAGTTCCCACTGTGAGGGAAGGCAGCAAAGTCAGTCCTCTCCCTCAATGTTCACATCATGGTCGTGGCCTATATGAGGCCTCCGCAGTTGCCGCTATGAACGGCCCGATGTTTCAGGCCCTCTCGCCGGATGATGGAGCTCCGGCGCCGGGAGAACACATCCCAGCGGCCTGGAGAGTCTGGAACGGCCACTTCCACCCCGGAGACCGCGGCTCCCGAAGTCCACAGGCCGCGCTGGTCGGAGTTCCAACACTGGCGATCTTGGCGGGAGATCCCAGGCTCCGCGATGTTTAAACTCAGCGCTGGACGCCCCGCAACGACAGCTCCGCGATGTTGGAGTCGCCGGTCTCAGCACTCCGGAGCTTACCGCACGGCGACCCGGGTAATGCATCGCCCACTCTGCGATGGTGCTTCAGCGCTGCACCACCGCCGAAGCTGAAGTTCTGGCCGGTCCTGGTAGGAAACGCCACTCCAGTCCAGTTGGTAGGCCGCGAGGAAGGGGCGAAGATACGGCTCTGAGAAAAGCCGCATCTCCGACCAGGTAGGGACTGCGAAAAACAGTTGCCCCCTCCACCCCCCCCCCCCCTACATAAAAAAGATTAGACCTCCAAAACAAACCTTTTTGACATACTAAAAATTAAAAAAAGGGTGAAGGGACGGATAGCTGCAGGCTGGGCAGCCATACTTGATGGCGCCCCCAAACCGTGGCTGGGTGAATTATAAGTTGGCCCGGGTGCTGGACTGCACACAAAGCCCAGCCAGCGGGCCAGCTGAAGAGTTTTGGCTAGCGTGACATCGTGCGCAAAGTCCGGCACCCCATCCAACTCATGAACCGATGATCGGCTATGAGAAGGAGGGGTGATGGTGTTGGCGGTAAGCGAAGTTCCGAAGGTCGGACAACTGGCCAGGATGCCGACCGATGGGGCCACGGGCGAGGCGCTGCTGCTGCACTCCATGGGCAGCACTATGTCGGGACGGGCAAGGTGGGGCCGGACACGGCGCTCGGACCCGACAATCCCCTCGACCCGAGTAGTAGCAGTCAAATACGGGACAGGGGCGGTCCCGTATAGGACAAACCAATTTAGCCCAATATACGGGCTGTCCCGGCTAATATGGAACAGTTGGAAACCCTATTCCTACCAGAAGCAGCAGGCCAGAAAAGTTGACAGCAACCAGAGGGAATGTGGGGGAAGGAACTGCAGATGCTGTTTTACACCGAAGATAGACACAGAATGCTGGAGTAATTCAGTGGGACAGGCAGCATCTCTTAGAGAAGGAATGGGTGACATTTTGGGTCGAGACCCATCTTCAGACTGAGAGTCAGGGGAGAGGGAAACACAGAGATAAATAAGTGTACGATCTCTCACTGAGCAACCAGAGGGACACCGCTTCATTGATGCGCACAGAAATAAATTTAACACGTTTTCATCAGGTAGTGAACAGGCAAAACATCATATCCCTAAGTGACCTTAAATTTGAGAGAGTTATCCTAAATTCCAGATTTTGTTTTAGCCAATGAAACAAGCAGTAAGTTCTATTTTGATCAAGCAGTGACTAACAGTGAATAGATATTTTCCAGAATTAAATGAAGTTTCTGTGTCTCACTCATCACATGCCAAGCTTCAATCACATTTCCTCTAGGCCAGTTGAAGGGATTTCCCTGACTATAATCTCGGTTTAATGGCTGGATGAGTCATTTCTAGTGTTGTCTGAGTGATTTGGATGATTGAACAAGCAGCAATATGATTTATTTTGCCCCGGATGTGGCTGGGTGAAGCTTGATTTATTTTTCATATAACTGGAATATATTTACTGACAAATCGATCTGAAGAAGCATTTACCCAAGTGAATAAATGCCCTGCTAAATGTAGTTGGTATTAGCACTGACACGGTTGCCGTACACTCCCATATAAAAATGTTTTTTTTAAATCTAGGTTTGCAGACAGTGACGATAATTAAATGTTCATTGAAAGTAATTTTAAGGCATGTTTGTTTTGTGACCTGTTTCATCCACAAGGAGGAATGAACTCTTGGAGCTATGTCTAGGAGTATTTCACCTGGCATTTATTGCTGATTGATTTCAACAAACCCTTGGTTGTCTGTAGCAAGGCTCAACTTTTGGGCTGTATGGTCCAGCGAAAATGCATGCATAATATAGCACTTTTATCTTGCCTCTCCGAAATGTCCTAAGAATTGTAGCGAATACAGTGGACAATTTTACAAATAGTTAAAATGCGGAAGGTTCCACTTCAATGAGTGTCCAGCTAATTTGAGACAAGAGACAAGAGACATTTATTGTCACATGCACCAATTGGTGTAGTGAAATTTGTGGCTACCAGACAGCCATACAAATAAAATAAAGAACACAGAACACGATAGTCTTCAACATAAATGTAATGTATTCATGCATATTCATGTATATGCTAATGAGTTGGTGTTGTATATAAGTAGGGAATGTTTCAGTCTGTCTTGGACCAAATATTACAAGACATTCCGCACTGTGTGTGCAACCAGGATGACCTATTGATATTCACAGAAGGCATGGTAGAACATCTGGAAATCCTCGAGCAAGTTCTCACACGACTGAACTGCCACAATGTTAAACTGCATTTGTAAATTGTGTAAATGTGCATTTGCACAGTCAGAGGTGGTCTATCTTGCCTCAAAGTAGACGCCAAAGGACTTCGCCCTGTGAAGGCGAAAGTTGAAGCAATAGTGAATGCTCCAAAACCCAACAATGTGTCAGAGCTACGATCATTCCTTGGGATGGTGCAGTTCTATGCACGATTCCTTCCAGATTTAGCAACTGTGCTAAATCCACTTTATCATCTGCTACAAAAAGATGTGAAATGGACGTGGGGAAAGGAACAGCAACGTGCATTTGACATCTGCAAGGAAAACTTGACAAGTGACAAACTTCTTGTTCACTACGATACGACACGCGAGATGAAACTTGCTTGTGATGCTTTAAGTAATGGTGTAGGTGCAGTGATCTCCCATGTAATGAATGATGGACAGCAAAATCCTATTGCTTTTGCATTCCGCTCCCTGTCATCAAGTGAATGCAACTATGCGCAGATAGTAAAGGAAGCACTCAGCATTGTGTTCGGAATCAAGAAATTCCATCAGTTTCTTCTCAGCAGACCATTCACCCTGGTGACTGATCACAAGCCACTATTTGTGATCTTTGGTCCCAAGTCAGCTATACCTTCCTTGGCGGCATCAAAGATGCAGCGCGGGGCAATTTTGCTGTCCCAGTATGACTACAAAGTGGAGTACAGAAACTCCAAGTGCAACGCAGTTGCAGATGCGTTGTCCCGGTTGCCCCATGAGAACTCTGACGTGGGAAGTGAGAACTCAATCTACACACTGCAAGTTGTAGATGAAGACTTTCCAGTGACTGCAACAGAAATTGCAGCAGAAACAGAGAAAGACACTGTGCTGAAGTGGGTTTATGAACAGACATTGAATGTTTGGACTGAAATCGATAGCGGATTGAACTCAGTTCTGAACTCAGAGCTGAAGCCTTTCCATAATCGACGCCATGAATTATCATGTGAGCAGGGATGCATTAAGTGGGGTTACAGAGTGGTTGTACCAGAGTCTTTGAGAAACAAAATTATGAACGAACTTCATGCCAAACATCCTGGCATAGTAAGCATGAAGTCAATTGCCAGAGGTTTTGTGTATTGGCCTGGTATTAACAGTGACATCGAGTCACTGGTGAGCAAATGTAGCGTCTGCCAAAGTTGCCGGAGTAAACCACCAAAAACACCACTGCAACCCTGTTCATGGCCAAGTAGACCTTTTCAGAGAGTTCATGTAGATTTTTGTGAAAGGGGTAATGATCACTTTCTGGTGCTGGTAGATAGTCATTCCAAATGGATTGAGGTTAAACATATGGGTTGAAGCACTACTACTGAGCGTACCATAGATGAGTTGAGATAAATTTTTGCATGCCATGGTTTACCAGAAGAACTTGTTTCTGATAACGGGCCTCAGTTTCGTTCAGAACAGTTCAAAGAGTTAATGCAGTGGAATGGTGTAAAACACACACTTGTTCCCCCATACCATCCAGCCTCTAACAGGGCAGTAGAAAGGTCTGTTAGAGTTGTCAAAGATGCTCTCAAGAAACAGGTTTTGCAGGGTAGTTCAAAGCTCAGCATGAAACAACGTTTGGCTAGTTTCTTGCTGAAGTACAGGACCACACCACACACAACAACAGGTTACTCACCTGCAGAACTGTTGATGAAGAGAAGGCTAAGAATACGCTTAAGTCTAGTTCAACCCAATTTGGCTTTGAGAGTTGAACAAAAACAATTAAGTGAGAAACGCCATTTTACACTTCCTGTGGCGCCATGCTGGACTAGCAGTCGCAACATTTAGCTCCGCTGCTGAAAATTCGTGGTTTTTCACGTTAAAATCGGGCCTGGAGGTCGGGACAGATTCAAAAAACTTACCGGTGCCCGGGACGTTGCGCTGATGACGTCATCAGTAAGCGCTGTGATTTAAATGGAGGATAAAGGCTTTTAAATGAAAAAGACGTCTCCAACTCAGAGCCCTCAGAGAACAATCTCCAAACAACTGCTGAAAACCCAGAAACCTGAAGAACAGACCTCTGAAGTGGATTTTGGAATGGCTACAAGATCCAAGACTGAGATGGCTACGAAGGAGAAAAATGAAATGGAGGAGATAAAGAACTCGGTAAGAGAACTGAGAAAGGATATTGAGGCTGGAAACTCAAAAATGATGGAAAATATTAATGTCAAATTGATGGAAAATATGTCGAACATCAATGCTGGTAATCAAAAAGTTATTGAGTGCATTGGCATTAAACAAAAAAGAATTGAGGATGAGAGCTAACGGGGAGAATTAATAAAGGGGAAGTAGAGTCTACGAGGAGGTTTGAGGCTGTGCATGTAACTGTTTCTTCACATGTAACTGCAATGAAAGACATGGAAACAGTTGTTGAACAAATGGCTGAAGATATGCAGGGAATGAAGCTAGAACTAGACCGCCTCAAGAGTCAACTGGCGAAAGTCTCGGATAAATGTCTTGATCTCGAAGCTCGCTCAAGACGCCAACATTTATGAATACTAGGAGTAACAGAGGGAGCAGAGGGGAACAACGCCCGTGAGCTCACTGCCAACTTAATCAAACATGTACTCAATTTACCTGTGGAACCGGAAATTGAAGTGGCACATCGAATACCCAGATTTAAGCCAAGATCACAAGCAGATCCAGCCCACTCACGACAGATCATAGACAAACTTCGGGACATTTCAGCACTTGAAGAGCTGATGAAAAAAA
This sequence comes from Amblyraja radiata, assembly GCF_010909765.2. Lineage (NCBI taxonomy): Eukaryota > Metazoa > Chordata > Chondrichthyes > Rajiformes > Rajidae > Amblyraja > Amblyraja radiata. The sequence goes on from NC_045959.1 coordinate 32,621,724, forward strand.
TCAAATACGGAGTGAAGATGACGTTTGGAAACGACTCTAACAAACTCCTCCGGGATTGTCCCTATGAGATCGTGCAAAAGAGAAGAAAGTTCTCACAGACAAGACAGATTCTCCATGGAGTTAAAGATGTCAGATGTGACGGTTTTTATCCGGCCAGGATGCGCATTACTTTCAAGGGAAAAGAGAAAACTTTCACTAATTCGGACGCATCTTATAAATATGCCCAAGAGATTGTGGCAGAAACAGAAGATTAATCAAGGCAGCGGGACGATATGGACAAATCCTTTCCTTTTATTACTTCACAGAGAACACCTGAAGATAAGGGAAGAAACACTATTTTCTAAAAGTTTAAAATGAAAGTGCATTTCCACGTGTGCTGGTCTAGACACCTTATCTCCTTTGGACGCTTTGGAATTCAACTCAAGGACATTCTTTGTTCAAAATGAAGGAAAGACTGATAAACAACGCAGAGACGAACAGGAGAGCCGAATGTGGAAAACATCACAAGGACAAATGGCGGTTTAAGATCTTTAAAATAGCTTTACAAAATATAGAGAATTAACAATAATTAACAATACTAATATAGAAATAGAAATGGAAACTAACTTGAACTATATAATGGGCAAAATGTAATAATGTGTTAAAAAGACTGACTATCTCGTGTTTAGAGCGAGACAGTTAAGCAGGGATAAAGAAATAAAAAATAACAAATTTTAGAACTAACGTGGATAATACTGAAAGTTTAAGTGCTATGTAGTTCTTGTGGGGAAGGGAGGAGACTCAGGCACCTGGCATAATTCCAGGAGCCTGATTCTGGTTAACCCTTTCAGCCAACAGCTGACTATTATCAAAGGTATAACTAATTATAAATAATTAGTAGATAAAAATGTTAGATATATAAATTTCACAGTAGCTGAACACACGATCTGATAAGTCTGAATGAAATGTATATATATAGTGTAATTGGGTGAAATATAACTGATTTTGAAATGGTACCGCCCTCCTAGGTTTAGAGTAATAAAGGGAGCGGAGCTAATTGTACAACATCAACATCGGAAGTCGAATAGATGTTGAATCCCATAGATGGGTGGGACACTCACTACAGTGTCGAATACTCCAGACACTGTAATTTTACTTGTTCAATTTTTTTTTTAATCACAATATGTCACAACTATGTGTTTTTTTTTCAAGGACAATTGCAAAAGGGATCTACCAAGGAAGTCAGTAATATAAACGCCCCCCAAATATCCAGAGTCCTGAGGTATGGATGCACCGTAATAAATAAGGGTATTAAAATCAGCGAAAATGCAAGACGATAAACAAAAGAAAATGGGAGGAATCACACTGTGTAGCTGGAACATAAGGGGTATTAATGAACCAATTAAGGGGCAAGATACTAGCTCAGTTGAAATCATACAACACGGACATTACTTTTCTACAAGAAACGCATCTTAAACATCAAGATCAGATGAGATTGAGGGCGAATTGGATAGGCCAAACATTTCACTCATCATATACTTCGAAATCCAGAGGCACCGCAATTATTATTCGCAAAGGAATACCATTCAAATCAAAGAACATTATATCAGATAAGGAAGGGAGATATCTTATAGTTACAGGAGAGATCCATGCTACGCCAATCACCTTGGTAAACATATATGCGCCCAATTTTGATAATCCTCAATTTTTCAATAAAATCCTGAATACAATCGCAGAATTTAACTACCAAAATGTTATAATTGGAGGAGACTTCAACTGTGTTTTAGACCTGTATTTAGATAAATCGATGCAAAAACAAAGAGGTAATATGAAATCTAAAACTAGTAAACTCTTAAATACATATATAAAAAATACAAATATAGCAGACGTTTGGAGGATCGCGAATCCGACTGGAAGGGAATACTCGTTTTATTTAATGGTACACAAAACATATTCACGTATAGATTATTTCCTAGTGGATACAAAACTAATCCCTTATACTATGAACCCTAAATATCACACCAATACGATTTCAGATCACACCCCGCTAACTTTCGTTTTAAAATTAGAAGGAATGTCTACGAACAAATCGTTCTGGAGGTTTAGCTCGCAAATTCTGAAAGACCCACAAGGGAATATATATCTAAAAAAACAGATGGACCTATTTTTTGAGACAAATGATACACCAGATACATCGCCCACTTTACTATGGGAATCCTTCAAAGCATTTATTAGAGGAATCATTATCTCGTATCAAGCTTTTCAAAACAAAAAGAATAAGAATGAACAAAGACAATTAGAAGAACAAATCAGACAACTAGATATAGATAATGCTAAAGATCCAACTATGGATAAACATAATAAAATTTTAATACTGAAATTTAAGCTAAATAAATTATTGTCAGAGAAAGTTATAAGACTATTCCAAATTACAAAACAACAACATTTCAAATTTGGAGATAAACGCCATAAACTTTTGGCACGCCAACTGAAAAAACGGGAAAAAGATCATGCAATTTTAAAGATTAAATCAGATAGAGGGGAATTATTAACACTACCTAATGATATCAATAAAAGATTTGCTCAATTTTACCAGAATTTATACACATCCAAAATGTTAATAGACAATAATAAAGTTTCAGAATTTCTGGACAATTGTAACCTTCCAAAACTAGAACTGAAGGAACAAGAGGAACTGGGAGCACAAATTACATCTAAGGAAATAGAAGACACAATAAATACACTTGAGAATGAAAAACACCAGGACCAGACGGATTCAGTAATGAATTTTATAAATGTTTTTACGACTTAATTACACCACGTTTACAGAAAATGTATACATACGCTTTTAAAGAACCAATCTTACCTGAAACACTAGCAGAATCAACGATCACATTAATACTTAAAAAAGATAAAGATATAGAAGAACCAGGCTCATATAGAGCTATTGCTTTGTTAAATACGGATCAAAAAATATTAGCGAAAACACTAGCTAGAAGACTAAGTAAATATGTTAGTAAATTAATAAACGAGGATCAAACGGGATTTATACCTAAGAGACATTCATTTAATAACCTGAGACGTCTGCTTAACATAATGCATTCACACAAACCTCAAGAACAAGAGTTATCTATCATTTCATTGGACGCAGAAAAAGCGTTTGATCAAGTAGTATGGGATTATATGATTAAAGTATTGCAAAAATTTCAAATGGGAGAGAACTTCATCGCATGGATAAAATTATTATATAACAAACCCACGGCTAGAATATTAACTAATAATATACTATCTATGAAATTCCAATTATCAAGGGGCAATAGACAAGGATGTTCATTATCACTGCTGTTATTTGCTCTGGTAATTGAACCTTTAGCTGAAAAAATCAGAACACACCCGGATATTTACGGTTATAATACAAAATATTCAAATAACATAACATCTTTATATGCAGACGATGCACTACTGTATATCACAAAACCCCAAATCAGTATACCAAACATATTAAATCTAATTGAGGACTTGGATCTTTCTCAGGATACAGAATAAACTGGAACAAAAGTGAAATGATGTCGATAAAACCGAAAGACTCAACACATCTCTTGAAATTCCCCTTTAAAATAGCCACAGAAAAATTCAAATATTTGGGAATTGAAATTACTAGAAACTATCACGCTATGTTTAATGCCAATTATAGTCCCTTACTTAAGAAACTAAATAATCTAATCAAATTCTGGAAAATGCTCCCGATGTCTTTAATAGGTCGAATAAATGCTTAAAAATGATCTTTTTACCACAAATCCTATATTTATTTCAATCAATACCTATATATCTTCAAAAAAGTTTTTCAAAAAATTGGACTCAGACATCACAAATTTTATATGGGATTATAAATCCCACAGAATACAAAGAGCACACCTTAGAAAACCAAAAGAGATGGGTGGTCTAGCGCTTCCTAACTTTATGTACTATAATTGGGCAGTAAATATTAAAAATATGATTCACCTGCTGGACAACTCTTCCCAGCAGGTGGACTGGATTGTAATGGAGAGAGAGGACTGCTCTCCGTTTAATATAGGAGCGACTCTCCTCTCACCAATGAATCTGAATAACAAAAATTACAATAAAAATCCAATTATACATAGCACAATTAGAACTTGGAAACAAATAAAACAGAATCTAAAATTAAGAAATCTATCTCTTTTAATGCCAATAGTCAATAATCCGTTGTTTAAACCTTCAATTATAGATAAATCATTTACACAATGGGAAAGAATGGGAATCAAAACGCTCGGAGACGTATGAATTTGGAAAATTATTATCATTTCAACAATTACAACTGAAATATAATTTGAAAAATAATCAATATTTTAAATATCTTCAAATCCGTGACTCTGAAAAAATACACAAAAGACTATCAAAGTACATGCCTCCAGACTTACTGGATGAAGCAATGAAAACAAAGGCTGAATCAGCAAATCTAATATCATACTTATATAACATTATTTTAAATATAGAAATACCTACAACTGATGGTATTAGAAGAGACTGGGAACAAGAACTAGCTATAAAAATTTCAAAAGAGAGCTGGGATAAACACTTACTATGTGCATAAATGCTCGATCAACGTACGACATACTCTAATTCAATTCAAAACATTACATAGACTATATTATTCAAAACAAAATAAATAAACTTTTCCCCAATGTCTCACCCATTTGTGATAAATGTCAGCCTCAAGAAGCTACCATAGCGCACTCTTTTGTTTTTTGTATAAAAATCCAAAAATTCTAGAACAAAATATTTGAAATCTTCACAAAATTAATTAAAATAAAACGTATCAAAAGCAGAATGGATCATTTTTGGAATATCGGAAGGTAACCTCGAACTAAACGTGTTTCAAAAGAACTTACTTAATTACGGGCTAATAATGGGAAAAAAGCTTATACTCAAATTCTGGAAAAACGCTCCAATACCAACAATAAAATGTGGATTTCAAACATGTTCGAAACACTACACCTGGAAGAGATGAGACTCCTCCTAGCAGGCAAAGCAGACCACTTCCAAAAGACGTGGTCTGCATTTATGGAACTATTACAAGCATAAGGTGCAATAGTAATTTAAAAAATAAATGGTACCAGGATCTGGTAACGGGAGGGGGGGTAAAAAAACACGGTTGGTATATCCTTTTTTGCGGAGTTTTGTGTTATAATAGAGCGATTGTTTCTCCTTTTTTTTCTTTCCTTGCTAGGGTCTATTTCCTTTCTTTACTTCCTTCTCTAACTTCTTTTCTAAGGGGCTTTCTTTTCCCAACACTTTCCTGCACCTTCACGACTCTTGCTCACTTTCCTTACTTCTTTTATTTCTACCTTTTTTAAAGCTCGAAAAGTGAAGTGGTACAACAAATGTAATAAGATATATGTGATGTGTATTACTGTAATTTACTGTACTTCTAATAAAAATAAATTTAAAAAAAAAACAAAAAAAAAAAAAACGCCATTTTGACTCCCATAAGAAGGAGAGGTACTTCAAGCCAGATGAGCAGGTTCATGTTCTCAGTCCTCCCAACGCGTCCAGTCGAGACAAATGGGATGTTGGGAAAATAGTGGAAGTGTGTGGAACAAAAGGATACTTAGTTGAAGTTGGAGATAGGATCAAAAGTGTTCATGTTGATCAAATGATTCCAGCCAAAGATGAACCAAAAACTGAGCATGAAGTCCTAATCCCTGAGACTTTATCTGAAAGTAAGTTGGAAGAGCCAGCTGTGATTGAAACACAAAGTTCAGTTAATACAGACAAAGAAACAGATTCCTCTGGTCAAATTCAGGGTACTAAAACAGAGCCAAACAAGCCTACAAGTGAGTCAACACCAAAACTTGTTACACCTGTTACTGTTAGACGGTCAGGCAGGATCCGTAAACCAGTAGTCAGATTAGGTTTTTAAGTTAAGTAACTCACTGTCTAGGTAGAATGAAAATGTGTAAATATGTAAAATAAATATATTGTGTTATCATTTAAGATTTAATGAACACTGGTTAATCAAGTATCACAACAAGAAAATTTTAACTGTGTACTTAGATTTAATACTTAAGAGAGGGAGAGCAGTGTAATGTATTCATGCATATTCATGTATATGCTAATGAGTTGGTGTTGTATAAAAGTAGGGAATGTTGGGTAATAAATCCCTCTTGTGATCCAGGCAGCCTGCATGTAAGTTGTTATTCATTCTGCTGTCCGGAATATAACAATAAACATCCCCACACAGCAGGATCAAAGTTTCCCACTGTGAGGGAAGGCACCAAAGTTCAGTCCTCCTCCTCTATTGTCCTCTGTTGTTCACCTGTGGTCGGGGCCTCCTGAGCCCTCCATAGTCGCCACTACGGTCGACCCGATGTTCAGGCAGGATGATGGAACTCCGACGTTCTCGCCGAGATGATGGAACTCCGACGTCGGAACGGGAGAACATCCTCAGCGACTTGGATCTCCAAATTGGCCACTTCTTACTGGAGTCCGCGGCTCCCAAGGTCCACAGGCCGAGCTGGGCGGAGATTCACGCTGGCGGCCCTCGGCAAAGGGATCCCAGGACTCCGCGATGTTGGTCAGCGCCGCCCACGCTGGGAGCTCTGCAAACCACAGCTCCGCGATGTTGAAGCAGCAGGCCCAACACTCCAGAGCCTCAAACAGCGATCCAGGTAAGGCATCGCCTGCTCCATGGTGAATCCAGTGCTGCACCGCCGCTGCTGAAGCTCTGGTCCGGTCTCTGGCAAGAAAGGCCGTGCCAATCCAGTTGAGTGGGGCGGGGGCGGGGGAGTGGGGGGGGGGGGGGGCGAGGACGCGACTCAGAGAATAGTCGCGTACTCACCAGGAAGTGACTGGGAAATGGTTTCCCCCTCACCCTACCCCCCTCCCACACATAGAAATACTAAAAAGATCCTCCAGGACATACTTTTAAACAAATTAAAAATTAAAAAAAGATAGAAAAACAGACAGACTGCAGGCAGAGGCTGCCATCATGCGACGCCCCTAGTGACCCCCTAATTTGTGCTGTTAATACAAGAACTGAGGAATACTGGTTAGAACTGTGCTCTGTGTTCATTAACACTCATGTAGCCACAGAAACAGGCTGACAGAGTTCAACTCTCTTAGACAGCTGAAACTAATCTTACTATCTCAGCACTTCTGTGGTTTTACTACTTTCATTTTTAAGATCAGTCCTACTCTGTGTTTATGAACATGTGAGTGTTCTCAGTTAAACTGGGTTGACATATCTTCTAAACCTGGAGTTCCTTCCAATAACACGCTCAGCAGATTGTATCCAAAATGGAACCAAATGATGTCTGCCAAAAATCAAATTGCATTCATGTTTCTGTTTATTCTCAGTTAAATAAACCCACTATGAAATCATGAAACATAATAACATAAGCATGAAAGCATTGGTACATGGACAGGACTAGTTTGGAGGTACATGGACCAAATGCTGGCAGGTGGGACTAGTGCAGCTGCGACATGTTGGCTGGTGTGGGCATGTTGGGTCGAAGGGCCTGTTTCCATACTGTATCACTATGACTATAATCAAAGCTTATTTGGAACAAAAGGGGTACTGTACATCCCAGGAGATGTTTGCATGTTATTATGTCTAGAATTTAATACTTTAATTTAGATTTTGCACAATTTATTTTTGATAGAGACATTGTTCGCTTTAGGTTTGTACATGCACAAAATTGACATTTTGTAAATAGTGAAATAAATGTTCATCAGCGATGATATTTAAATATCTTCTTTAATGTTTTCAATGTGAAATGATCTGTAGGGATCTTCTGTTCCTACTGTCTGCAGTGGGGTAGGGTGGATAAATGATGGAATTGCTAAGGGATTCTGAGTGATATGATCTACCAGCATTTGGACAGACGGGGCTGGTTAGAGATAGTCAGTACAACTTCATGCATGGGAAATCATGTCTAACAATTTGAGTTTTTTTTTAAAAGAGGTGACCAAGAGGATTGATGAGGGCAGAGCAGTGGATGTTGTCTATATGGAGTTTTGCAAGGCCTACGACAAGGCCCCATGTGTGTTAGGCTAGTCCGGAAAGATAGACCACTTGGGATCTAGAGTGGGTGAGCCAACTGGATTCAAAATTGGCTTTTTGGAAGGAATTGGGGGTGCTAGTGGAGGGTTATTTTACTGAGGCCTGTGACCAGGGGTGTGCTGGGTCCAATGCAATTTATCATATACATTAACGATATAGATGACAATATAGTTAATGCGTTGAGTAAATTAGCAAATTATCCCAAAATTGATGGTACAGAGGACAGCGAGGAATGCGATCTAAGTTTACAAAATGACTAGGATGATCTGGGGAAGTGGCCCAAGGATTGACAGATGGAATTTAACTCTGATAATTTTTGTGTGTCAAACTAGAGCAGTACTACACAGTAAATGGCAGCCTTGGAGAGTGTTGTAGATCACAGAAATCTAGGCGTACAACTATAGTTCCATGGGCATAATTTTAAGGCGCGAGGGGAAAGATTTAAATAGAACTTGAAGGGCAATTTCTTCACTCATGTATGCAGGTATGGACGAGCTGCCAGAGGAAGCTGTGATGTTGCGTGCAAGTTTAAAAGACATTTAGACTGGAACTGGGACTGCGGCTGGGACTGCGGCTGGGACTGGGACTGGAATGGGACTGGGACTCGGTGCCTGGGAATGGAACTGGGACTGGGACTGGGAATGGGAATGGGAATGGGACTTGGTGCCTGGGACTGGGAATGGGAATGGGAGTAGCGATTACATTTTGAAGTGGGCCTTTTTGACCAAGTTGAGGAGATCAAGTTGCTCAATCCCCTTTTTAAATGACTTAACATCAGGAGCAGCTCGTGCGTTGGGTGGTAAACTAATCCATTCCCTTATCGTCCTTGGGTAAAGGGAATATTGGTCACAAAGTTTATTGACATTTAGCGAGTTAATGATGTAGGGACCGTTATTTTGCCTTGTTTCATGGCAGTTGGGATGACGGGAGTTTTGATGGTGTGATTTTGTGAATCTCCTTGTAAATTGCAACGTCTTAGCCTGATTCTGCGGAGCTCTAGGGTATCCCATCCAAGAGATGTCAGCATATTATTCACGCTTGTAATCATTACATACAAAGTGGGCTGCTCGGCGTTGTACTTTCGAGACCCTTCTTCAGATTGGTCTCGACCTGAAGCATCACCTATTCCGGTTCCTCCAGAGATGCTGCCTGACCCGCTGAGTTACTCCAGCTTTTTGTGTCTATCTTTGGTTTAAACCAGCATCTGCAGTTCCTTCCTACACAAAAACGTAAGAGTGGACAGGGTGCAGGAGGGTTTGCTAGCAGTAAAGACCAATATTGCGATTCAAGAAAGATAATAAATGATCTTGTGAACCAAATGGCCGTGTAAAGGGCCTGTCCCACTGCGGCGACCTAAGCTGTGAGTTTAGACGAGTTTGCCCTCAACTCAATCTCGTAGCATGGTCGTGACGAGGTCCTAGGAGGTCCTATGACGTGGCTGAAACTCTCCTTCTTGCTCGAGGGAGGTTCCTGCCTCAGCTAGGTTGCGGAAAAATTTTCAAGATATTGAAAAAATTTCATGGATCGCTATGTAGTTACAGGAAGTCGAGGGCAGCCGTGGGCAATCTCCTTCGCTGACCGGGCATTTTAATTGGCTCATTAGAGTTTCACGACCTAGGAAGATCGACCGGTAGGTTAAATGCCTGCTAAACTTTATTATACGTTGTCTGACTTCTTAAAAGTGTCTCCACTCCTTCTCCCCCCCCTTCTCTCCCCTTCTCTCTCCCCTTTTCTCACCCCCACACCCCCGCTCTCTCTAAAGGACTTACAGTACTCTGTGGCAGCCATTTACCTTCCTCTTCATCGCACAGACAGCGCTCCTCCGCTTTCCCTGGCCCCCACCTTCGCGACGTATTTGTGTGTGTTTGTGTGTCTGTGTGTGTAGTCGGTAGATGCAGCTTGCGGTTTGGTCGATCCAGCTCGCAGTTTCAACGCGGCCGGTCGATCCAGCTCAAGGCTTTCCAGGAGAGTGCCCTCAAAGACACTCTTCTGGACTCGCGGATTTGGTCGCCCAAGTGGGACAGGCCCTTAATGTGGCAAGGAACACAAAACTCTCTGGATGCTGCTACATAGAGGATTACATTACCATGTTATATCGTGAACGTTTTAGTTTGATTGTATAAATTGAAACTGAGAGGTTCAAAGGGACACATACCTTTCAGAAGTCTGTAATTTGCAACATTTTTGGGGTGCAAGAGCTGACTCTTGGTCAATATGGATTATACTCAGCATAAGGAGTGAGTTAAAGACAGCAGGTATTGATCATGTTTAGCTTATCTATTACTGATTGATCTGAAACAAGTGCAGCCACAAACCTGTGAACACTTACACCATGCTGTCAGCAAAGTTAATGCATATGAATCCACCGATAACTCTTTGAAACAGACAATTTAATATTTGATTTAACATTTGTAGAAATAAAGAATGTTCATTCATAAAGCCTTACATTCTCAAGATGCACAAGAATGCTGGACAGCCAACAAATCACATTTTGAATGCAGTGCCTAATGGGCCTGTCCCACTTAGGCGACTTTTTTTGAGACTACAGGAGACGATGCAGTTGCCACATGGTCACCACATGTTCGTGGATGGTTGCCGGGGAGTCGCCTTCATGGTCGTGAGTAGTTCCCGCATTCACGGTATTAGTCGCGGCCTCATTATGGTCGCCGCTAAATTTTCAACACGTTGCCGCCATGGAGAGTAGCGTAGGTGGGTCACCAGGAGGTCGTAGGTTCTTGTAGTTTCTCCTAGGTTGCCGCCGGTGATGACCGGTGAATTTCATTGACTCATTAGGAAAAAAACCCGTAAACAGTTGTTTTCAGAACCAAGGATAACCGGCCGGTAATGTTAATGTCCGCCGAGCTTCACAGCCGTGTATCTCTGGCTTCTTAAAAGTTGTCTCCACTCCTTCTCCCCATCCCGTCTCCCCCTTCTCCCCCCTTCTCCCCCCTTCTCCCCCCTCTCCCCCCATCTCCCCCCATCTCCCCCCCTCTTTTGAAGGACTTAAGTGACCCTTCCGTACACTGTGCTTTCACTGTTACAGACACCAACCTTCCTGTTCATCGTGGTGTGTGTCTGTATCACATTGGCTTTGCACCTCGTGAATTTCACTCAGACAGTGCTCCCTCCACTTGCCCTGTCCCCCACCTGCATAACTGGCTGGTGAAGGAAGCGATGTGTGTGTGTGTGTGTGTGTGTGTGTGTGTGTGTGTGTGTGTGTGTGTGTGTGTGTGTGTGTGTGTGTGTGTGTGTGTGTGTGTGTGTGTGTGTGTGTGTGTGTGTGTGTGTGTGTGTGTGTGTGTTCCACTCTGACAGTCGCCATTCCAGTCGCTGGGTTTTCAGCAATCGGCTATGACTTGACAATCGCCGGCAGTCGCCTGAAAAATTGCCTAAGTGGGACAGGCCCATAAAGTTATGACATGCCACTATTATGCAAAAAGCAAGCCCCAAATGATTGATCAATTAATCGATAGGCAGGAACTGCAGATGCTGGTTTACACCGAAGATAGACCCAAAATGCTGGAGTAACCAGCGGGACAGGCAGAAGAAGGTTCTCTACCCGAAACGTCACCCATTCCTTCCCTCCAGAGTTGCTGCTTGTCCCGCTGAGTTACTCCAGCATTTTGTGTCTATCCTCAATCAAGTAAGCTTTTGCCAGCAGCTGGAATATTGGGTAAAATGTCTGTGGAACTTAAAGTGCCACAATTTGTTGATATTGCACCTTAATTGCCAGCCTGGGCCTTGGGTTGTGCTTATTTCAGAAGTAAGACACCTCTGCTCAGGCATGGAAATCACTATCAAAACATGGAGGGGGACCGGGAGGACACAATTTCTTGGCGGCCACGTGCATACGCACACTCACACTCACACACATGCGCGTGCGAGGCTTCAGAGGCTTCAGCCGTGGGCCCTGTGGATGGTGATTACGGGAACGACAGCCCAGGTTTACGGCCAATGCGGAGAAGCAGCGCTAAATCCAGCTCAACTCTGCCTGTCACGCCAGTTAACCTACAGCCCTGCCGGGACTGACGGGACACCAGTCCAGAGCAGTGGAGCTAGCGCTGCTTCTCCGCGCTGGCTGTAAACCTGGGCCATCGTTCCCACCAGGACGTCTCCCTCCTCCAATCACCGCGCTCTATCCTCAGTCATTCCGCCTCTGACCAACACCTCCCTCCTCCAATTATTGCGCTGAATCATCATATCCCGCTGCCTGCTGATCGATGTCGCTCTCGTCCAATCGGCACCCTCAATCATCAGTCCCACCCCCACTGTCTCACGGAAAGCGGAGATTTCACCGGGTTTTAAAATCCGGATTACAAAATATGGGGGGGATCGTCCCCCACCTCTCAAAACGGGGGGGGGGGGGGGGGGCACGGACGGACGTGTCCACCCTGCCCTCCCTGCCCCCCCCGGGATTTCCGCCCAGGCCTCTGCCAAATGTAGCAACCTCTGAGCCAGCTTCATTCAGTTTCTGTTGGTGGCTGTATCTTGCGATTCAATTACCATACTTAAATCGTTGTAAAAAAGATCAATTTCGGATCATTGTGTTCATAAAGTTTGCACTTGTGCTGCAAGCTGAACTGTCAGCCTGAAGTTCGGTGGAGTCAAAGAACAGTTAACTTCAAACAAACACAGATGGTATGACTTGTTGAAAGAAACACTACTCATTTTTGTATTTGACACTCCATCATGAATAATCCAAAGCAGCCGGGCATTTAAATGGCTTGAACTGACCATTTGAGCTGAGTTGAGTTATCAGAAGGAAATTAAACCAGTGGGAAACTTCAAAGGAAGAGATTGGATAGGCCAGCCAACATATATTGTCAGATAAGATTTGGAGAAAAATGTAAAATGTTCCATCAAAGTATAACTCAGTATTGGTTCCCTATGCATCTTTTAAACTACATGAGGATTTTGATAGAAAGCTTCTATCAATGTATGGCACCTTTTTGGCACATTGGCCTTCATCAGCCAGAGTATTGAGTATTGGGAGGTCATGTTGCAGTTGTACAAGATGTTGGTGAGGCCGCATTTAAAGTATTGCGTTCAGTTCTGGGCGCCGTGTTAAAGGAAAGATGTCAAGCTGAAAAGGGTACAGAGAAGGTTTACAAGGATGTTACCAGAACTAGAGGGTCTGAGCTATCGGGAGAGGTTGAGTAGGCTGGGACTCTATTCCTTGGAGCGCAGAAGGATGAGGGGTGATCTTATAGAGGATCATGAGAGGAATAGATCGGGTAGATGCACAGATTCTCTCACCCAGAGTAGGTGAATCGAGGATCAGAGGACAAAGGTTTAAGGTGAAGGGGAAACGATTGAATAGGAATCTGAGGGGTAACTTTTTCACACAAAGGGTGGTGGGTGTATGGAACAAGCTGCCAGAGGAGGTAGTTGAGACAGGGACTATCCCAACATTTAAGAAACACTTAGACGGGTACATGGATAGGACAGGTTTGGAGGGATTTGGACCAAATGCGGGCAGGAAGGACTAGTGTAGCTGGGACATGTTGGCCGGTGTGGGCAAGTTGGGCCGAAGAGCCTGTTTCCATACTGTATGATTCTATGACTCTCTATGACTAAATAAAAACACTATATTTCATATCATGGATTGTTGATTGTGAGCAAGCACAGACAGTATGACCTATTCAGTTAAAAGCTAGTGATTCTTGTACTTAACACTCAGTTATAAATGCTCTAAAGATTCAGGGTACTTAAATGGTTTGAACTGACCACTGACCTGGATGGAACCAACTATGATAGGCACTCATATCCCTGACTGATGAAGGCCAGCATGGTAAAGCTGCCTTCACCTCCCTTTATAGATACCTGTGATGCCACTTCACAAGAATCAAAAGTTGTAATCAAATCAAGAGTCAAGAGTGTTTCATTGCCTTATGTATCGACAAAGACTCAATGAAACCATGTGCAGCAGCATAACAGGCCTGTAAACACAATGCTCATAGATAGCACTATACTAAGTGGGACCCGTTGGGTCACATGTTCACACGGGAGGGCTGGTCCCCCAACACAATATTCCTCCCCTCCACCAATTCCAACATTGGTGGCCAGTGGGGGAGGGGGGGCTTTCTGGAGTGCTAGTATGGGTGTTGTGGGCCGAAGGGACTGGTTTCCAGACGGCTAGTATGGACATTGTGGGCCGAATGGATTCTTGGGCTGGCAGCTCAGTCACTCAGGGCTGGTGGGCTGGCAGCTGTCACTCAGGGCTGGTGGGCTGGTAGTTCACTCATGGCTATTCCTTGAAATTCCATTTCAAGCAGAGCGCAGGCCACCTAATTCCGTTTCATAGCATTTCAGGAAGGGCGCAGGCCACCAAATTCAGTCTCATAGCATTTCAGGCTGAGCGTAGGCCTCCAAATTCAGTCTCATAGCATTTTGGGCGGGGCGCAGGCCACCAAATTCGATCTCATTGCGTTTCGAGCCAGGCACAGGCCACCAAATTTGGTCTCATAGCGTTTTGGGCCAGGTGCAGGCCACCAAATTCGGTCTAATAATGTTTTGGACTGGGCGCAGGCCACCAAATTTGGTCTCATAGCATTTCGGGCCAGGCGCAGGCCACCAAATTCAGTTTCATAGCATTTTGGGCTGAGCGCAGGCCACCAAATTCAGTTTCATAGCATTTCGGGCGGAGCGCAGGCCACCAAATTCAGTTTCATAGCATTTCAAGCAGAGTGCAGGCCACCAAATTGCCAAACAACTTATTACATTGCCAGCAGGATTATTGGTGCTCCACTCCCTTTCCTGCTGGACATATACAGGAAGAGATGTATCAGCAGAGCCATCTCCATCATCAAAGACCCCTACCACCCATCGCATCACATATTCTCCATCCTGCCATCTGGGAAGAGGTACAGGAGCATTAGCTGCAAAACCAGCAGGATGCTCCTCAGCTTCTTCCCGCAGGCTATAATACTGATAAACGGACTTTGCCCCCTGCCAAAGTATCGTGCACCAACCACCAACCTGGACACACTGCAGCAGAGCCACTGTCGTGCCACTGCCGATTGGAACGCCTGTTGATGTTTAGTAGAGAGTAGAGTGTTTAATTTGTTCATGATGATATATGTATTTTATTTCTATTTATTTTTTACTGCACACTGAATGGACACTGGTTGAGCAATGTTTTTTTGTTTTCTCTGGGTATGTGAGTACTCAGGAAAATGACAATAAGATATACTTGATTAAGGGCTAACAGATCATTTATTGCAAGTACATTGCAGACTCACAGTTCAGTTGATTCACAGCTTAGAATCACAATTGTGGACTCTCCCTCGCGATCTTCCAGAGTGACTGACTCACGTCCAGGCATCCGGGGTTTTATATTCCTGCCCCCCACCCCCCCGGAAGGGGCATTACATTAATCGTGGTGATTGACAGGCGAGAGGACCAATCAGCTGATCTCAAGATTTTTTAAACACTCATAACTTTTTTTTTTTCATCGATCGGAAAAATCCTCGGGTCTGCCTCAGCGGAGGCAGACTGTGAGTAAGATGGCCAAAAATCATAGCGATATACGGTAGCGTTTTAAAAAAAAATCAATATACAGCATAGACAGGAAGTGGTCAAGATGAGACTTTTAGTTATATAGATATAATTAACAAAAAGCATTCAGTTAATTAATAACCTCAATACCAGTGCAAAAAGAAGACAACGTTCTTTGTGCAATCAAGATAGTTCTTCGTTTAGGTGGTCTTTTGTAGTGTTGAAGAGCCTGATGGTTGTTGGGAAGAAGCTGTTTTAAATCTGGAAGACATGTCTTTCAGACTCGATACGACAGAAGTTTATTTATCCCAGGAGGGAAATTGATCTGCTGTCAGTCATAAAAACACAAAATGCATGAAACATGAAATATGAAAACATGGAAACTTCAAAGGAAGTGTTTGGATCGGCCAGCTAACAAATATTGCCAGGTAAGATTTGGAGAAAAATGTCTGCGTGCAAAATGCTCCAATACCTTCTTCCCGATGGTAGGAGTGAAATGAGATCATGGCCAAGGTGGAGGCACAGGTTTAAGGTAAATGGTCAAAGTTAACACAAGTGGAGATGAAATGAATACCTTTTTCTATTCCCAAGCCTTTCTTGAGGTCCTCTGAGGGAGCGCTGTATGTATTTATGTATGCATTGTTGATCTATGTACCACTGTTTGTAGCAAGTTAGTACCTGCACTAATGTAAAGCACTTTGGTCAACGAGAGTTGTTTTTAAATGTGCTATAGAAATAAAATTGACTTGACTTGACTTGAGTTGACTTTTTAAGGGCTGTGATCTGGGTTGCAGTGCTTGAAGGAATGGACGGAACCAGAATCTGTAATGACAATTTGAAAAATAATTGGACGTGTAGAAACATAGAAACATAGAAACATAGAAAATAGGTGCAGGAGTAGGCCATTCGGCCCTTCGAGCCTGCACCGCCATTCAATATGATCATGGCTGATCATCCAACTCAGTATCCTGTACCTGCCTTCTCTCCATACCCCCTGATACCTTTAGCCACAAGGGCCACATCTAACTCCCTCTTAAATATAGCCAATGCACTGGCCTCAACTACCTTCTGTGACAGAGAATTCCAGAAATTCACCACTCTCTGTGTGAAAAATGTTTTTCACATCTCGGTCCTAAAAGATTTCCCCCTTATCCTTAGACTGTGACCCCTTGTTCTGGACTTCCCCAACATCGGGAACAATCTTCCTGCATCTAGCCTGTCCAACCCCTTAAGAATTTTGTAAGTTTCTATAAGATCCCCCCTTAATCTTCTAAATTCTATAGAGTACAAGCCGAGTCTATCCAGTCTTTCTTCATATGAAAGTCCTGAAATCCCAGGAATCAGTCTGGTGAACCTCCTCTGTACTCCCTCTCTGGCAAGAATGTCTTTCCTCAGATTAGGAGACCAAAACTGTACGCAATACTCCAGGTGTGGTCTCACCAAGACCCTGTACAACTGCAGTAGAACCTCCCTGCTCCTATACTCAAATCCTTTTGCTATGAATGCTAACATACCATTCGCTTTCTTCACTGCCTGCTGCACCTGCATGCCTACTTTCAATGACTGGTGTACCATGACACCCAGGTCTCGTTGCATCTCCCCTTTTCCTAATCGGCCACCATTCAGATAATAGTCTACTTTCCTGTTTTTGCCACCAAAGTGGATAACCTCACATTTATCCACATTATACTGCATCTGCCATGCATTTGACCACTCACCCAGCCTATCCAAGTAACCTTGCAGCCTCCTAGCATCTTCCTCACAGCTAACACTGCCCCCCAGCTTTGTGTAATCTGCAAACTTGTACTAGAATGGGTAAAACGTTATGGATGAGCAGGTGAGTAGGAATTATTGGAAAACATAGATGTGATTTGTCAGATTGAAATTTCAACTTGGGAAATTCAGCAAGATCATGATATCAAAACTCGGCAATGCTACCAAAGTTCTCAACAGAGGTCCAACAATCGATGTGGTGTGGTGTGCCCATTCTAAACATTGGGGTGACTGCTCGAATCTTTAAGCATTTTTCTAAATAACATGCTTATGATATATGTGTTTAGAACATTAGAACAACCCTTTTATTCTTTTCTCTCCACTATTGTTTACATTAAGCAGAGAGGACAGAAAGTTTGCCATCTTGCCAGCTGGATAGCACCTGACACCACGTCAGTCTAGTGTAACACTGAGTGGCAGGGTTAAGTGCTCATCTCACTGGACTGTTGGTTAAACCAATGTCTTTGTCACTCAGTAAGTGTGTCAAGGACATAAGGACATACTGTAACTATTTTGAATCCAGCTTTCTGTTGACTGCACCCTGGATATTTTGCCTTTCTATCTCAGTGAATGGCAAGCGAGAAGAATCCCTACGAGAATGTGACTTTGAAGGGGAATGTATGTTTTTGTACATGCTTATAGCTAGTAGACCATCCCTGACAAGATACTGTAGGTTGTTAGATTTTCTTTCTCTGTGTCAGACATTATAAGTGAGTTTGACACACGAGTAAAATTCTGAGTTGCTAATCGTGATTTCAGTGAATGTCCTGCTGGCAGACGCTTGTCAATTGTTTTCTTTTGTCCTGGAGCTGTGGAGAATGTTTGATGTTAGGTATCAATCTGACAGCTTCAATATCTTTTGAAGTATGGATTGATTGAAGGATTTTTCCTCCAAGGCTGCCTAATAGAGATATATTCTGCAGTTTTGTGCCATTTTGACAGTTCATATGATCGAAACGTTTAACTTGGTGTCATGGTGGTGAGTAGGAACTTTGTAGCATTTAGAACTCATTTACATTATTTAATCTCAGTTAAATATTGCTAAAATTTCAGAAATTATCCACTATTGGATTCCGAATTTTTAAATCGTTGTGATCAACTTTGCTAATTTAATTTTGCATCTATATGGGTTTTACTATTTAAATTTTGATGAAAATTTCCATGGTTGTCCTTTTTTTTAACTGGTTTTAAAAGAATATATACTGACACCCATGCTTATTTCCAGTGCTTATCACAATGGTGTGAGGGATTAACGTTGAGCTTGGGGCACACATCTGTAATGCACACAAAATCAATCCATGAATACTCGTGATACCCAGCTTGCCCATGAAGGCAGAACATAATAAAGAACAGTAAGAAGTACACCGACACTTCCATCAAGTGTTATGTGATTAAGATCACAAATGTCGCATGAGCTGATGTTCTATTTTCTGTTCCGATGTTCTTTTACGAGTATTGACAATAATGGAAAGATTTTTAATAGTACACAAAATGCTGAGTATCCTGAAAAATGGAGTGTCATATTAGAAATATATTTAATAATGGTTAACTACACTAACTGACACCATTTTGAGATTAACTTAGCTGTCCTGAACGGCTGCCTGTCCTGCAGCTGTCCGTTCTTCCCCCTTCTTTTTTATTATTTTTAGTTCGTTAAGTGTACAGTCAGGGGGTCTAAATCTTTTATGTGTGGGGGGTGGTGGGGGGGAAGGGGGAAACTGCTTTTCTCAGTCCCTACCTGGTCGGAGGGGTTGCCTTCCTCCGAGCAGCGTCTTCGACCTGTCCTCGCGGCCTACCAGCGGGTCCTGGAGCGACGTTTCCCTGAGGGGACCTGGCCAGAACATCGGCGTTGGCGGCGGCGCAGAACGTCGGCGTTGGCGGCGGCGCAGAACATTGGCTTTGGCGGCAGTGCAGCGCTGGAGCGCTATTGCGGAGCGGGCGATGCCTTTCCTGGGTCGCCGCGCTGGGACTCCAGTATGCTTGGTACCGCCGAGGAAAACATTGTGGAGCCGCGGTTCTGCGGAGCGGCCAGCTGCGACGTTGAACTTACATCTCGCCGAGATCACCAGTGTGCGGAGCTCCGTCTGGCGCGGTCTGTTGGCTTGGAAGCCGCAGGCTCCGGTGGGAAGGCGGCCGTTCCTGGCACCCCAAGCCGCTGGGGGTTCTCCCGACGCCGGAGTACCATCACCCGGCGAGAACATCGGGCGCCGTGGCGGCGACTGTGGAGGCCTCAATAGGCCCGACTATGGGTGGACAAGAGGATGGGGACTGGACTTTGTGCCTTCCCCCACAGTGGGAATCACTGTGGGGGGATGTTTTGGTGTTGAATTTCTTTATGAATACTGTGTTGTATTTTTATTAGTGTGCTGCAAGGACATCAGAATTTCCCCTGAATAAGGGGATTAATAAAGTAATCAATCAATCAATCAACCATGGGAAAAAATATAGAATGTGTAGGAAGGAACTGCAGATTTAAACCGAAGATAGATACAAAAGGCTGGAGTAACTCAGCGGGTCAGGACAATGATCGCGATTATTTGAACAGTCTGCATTATGATTGGCTCCATTGGACCCAATGGGATCAACTTTGCCAACGTGAAATAAATGCCAGATGGAAGACCAAATCTGAGGAGAATTCTCCAAAATCCTTCCAGTTAATAGAGTCGGAGGTTTAGTGAGGGGGATTAATAGTAGTTGGTTGTGCTCCCTGCCTTTCACTGGATTTGTCATGCAGTGAAGATCACACCCAATATGCATCGAACTGGATGGAATCAGTGCTGCAATTTGGGGGAAAGTTCACTCATCATTGGCAGGAGCTGGTTGATGATGACCTGGATGAATCTTCTCCCCGTGGGATACAACATCCCCTGAATATTTCTACGATTAGTTTTGTCGTCTTTCTTGAAGGTGATAATGGGAGGTAAAGCGACAGGTGTAGCATTTCTTGCGGTTGCAAGGGAAAGTGCCTGGGGAGGGGGTGGTACGGGTGGGAAGGGACAAATTGACCAGGGAGTTACGGAGGGAGAGGTCTTTGCGGAAAGCAGACAGGTGAGGAGATGGGAAGATGTGGCGAGTGATGGGGTCACGTTGGAGGTGGCTAAAATGACGGAGGATTATTTGTTGCATGTGACGGCTAGTAGAGTGGAAGGTGAGGACTAGAGGGACTCTGCCCTTGTTACGAGTGGGGGGATGGGGAGAGAGAGCAGTGTTATGGGGTATGGAAGAAACCCTGGTGAGAGCCTCATCTATAGTAGGGGAGGGGAACCCCTGTTTCCTGAAGAATGAGGACATCTCCGAAGACCTGGTGTGGAACACCTCATCCTGGGAGCAGATGCGGCGTAGACGGCGGAATTGGGAGTAGGGGATGGAGTTCTTACAGGAAGCAGGGTGGGAAGAAGTGTAGTCTGGATAGCCGTTGGAGTCAGTGGGTTTATAGTGGAAGTCGGTCAGAAGTCTATCAGAAGGCAAGATATTTATCCTGGCAAAGATAATCTGGGCAGTATATCCCAGCTGTGGTGCAGGGTGACAAGGGCTAAGATTTAAGGAATTCTGTGTCTATTCAGGGCACTGCTAGGACTAAACTAACTAACATAACACCATGGTAGACACAAATTCTGGAATAACTCAATGGGTCAGGCAGCATCTTCTGGAGAGAAGGAATGGCTGACGTTTCGGGTCGAGACCCTTCTTCAGAATTATTTTTCTTATCGAGTCCACATCAAGATTAGAAGTTGTTCAGCCAGAGCTGAACACACTTCTCGGCATCTGCATATAATGGTGTCGCTGTTCTGCTTCTTGTGCTTCTTGTGCGTGGTGGTGGAAAGATTGGTGGAAACAGGGCCGCGACGTGAACGCTCTTCTTCAGACTGATGTCAGGGGAGGGGGCAGGACAAAGATAGAATGTAGGCAGAGACAGTAAGACTAGTGGGAGAACTGGGAAGGGGAAGGGGAGGGAGAGAGAAAGCAAGGGCTATCTGAAGTTAGAGAAGTCAATGTTCATACTGCTGGGTATGAACTACCAAGCAAAATGAGAGGTGCTGTTCCTCCAATTGGCACTCTGCCTCACTCTGACAATGGTGGACAACAGGACAGAAAGGTCAGATTGGGAATGGGGGGGGGGGGGGGGGGGGGGCGTGCTGGGGGAGTTGAAGTGCTGAGCCACCGGGAGATCAGCTAGGTTAAGACGGACTGAGCGGAGGTGTTCAGAGAAGTTAACACCTACATCGGTGAGACCAAGTCCAGACTCGGCGACCGTTTCACTGAACACCTCCGTAGCATGCTTGTGGCATGGCAACAACTTTGATCATCTTGCTATCTAATTGCTCAACTGCACAGCAGCCTTAAGGTCCTGTCCCACTTAAGCTATTTTTAGGTGACTGCCGGCAACTGTCATAGTTGTAGCAGGTCGCCGAAAAAACGGCAACTGGACCCCCCCCCTTCAACATAAAATTTGAAACAGAATCATTACTTTAACAACAGAAAAAATTGAAATCAGCACTGATGACAACCTACATCACCTGGCGACAACTTACGTTAACCTGGCGACAACTATGACAGCTCCTATGTCAGGAGAAGTCAAGCTATGCTCATTGTCGTCAAACCCACTGTCGCTGACTGTCTCCGAAAATGTTTCAACATGTTGAAAATCCAGCGGTGACCAGAAAGACCCTATGACTCTTTGGGCGACTGAGAAGACTACTCACGACCATACAGGCGGCACCCTGGCAACCATGTGGCGACAGCCTAGTCACCTAAGAAATAGCCTAAGTGGGACAGGCCTTATACAGGATACCCCTGAGCTACATGGCAAGAATGCACACTGAATGTATAGGTATGTTACAATACTTACCTTCAGCGGCGCTGCAGTCCTGCCACTGGCCGTGTGCGCGTTTGAGGGGGGGGGGGGGCGCGGTGTTAAAACGCGGTTTTCTCCTACCTTGTCCTGGATTATATTTTGTTGGAGTGCAAGCTTTTGCTGAAGAATTGTTCCGACGGCTGTTCTGTGTCTTTTTAAAAAAAAATTCGCCCGACAAGTTCATCGCTGGAGTAATTTTAAAATCAGCTTCTGAAGCCGTCAACGCCGACAATGGGGACGGATTTTACATTGGGTCAGGTAAAAGAAAGTCGTTTATTTTTATGTATAAAAGTGTTTCTTAAGATGCCTTTACTTCAAATTTTAAATTGCGAAATGGTGATTTTGTTCCCCATACGAACCGGCAGTATTTTTGCTGCCGACACGGGTTTAAATCCACCGCAACCGCAACGTTCCAATTGATCGCGTTCCAGAAAAACCCACTCGCAAGTTGATTTAAATGGCCATTAATTTACAGGTATTAAACATTAAATTCCTTCCATTTGGCCTATAAACCCATGACAATGAGATTTAAAAATTATGTTATATTGTGAATTCTTGTGTGAATGTTATTTGGACACTTAGGCTAATTAAAAATGTTAATCTATTCTTAAGAAATGGATATATGTTTAGATCTAGTAATTGAATTTTGTAATTAGCTACAATTAGGTAACTAACTAATTATATGCTTTAATTTCAAGTCATCTAAGTAAGATTGTTTCATATTTGTTTCAGAATGCTTCAATCTAAAATAACTGAACATTTCTTTCAGTTCTCTTAATTTTTAAGAAAGTTATGGGCTTTTGACTGTTCTCGATCACAGCTTTTGTGTTAAGTCAATGGAAAAGCAATAGGGAACAAGATGCTAATTTCCGAGTATGAAAATGGCCATAACTTTTTTAATACTGAAGATATGAAAGTGAATTAGGTGTCAAATTAAACTTCTTTTTATGCGTTATCTGATGGGATAAATTACAGGCTTGATTTTTAAAATCTCAACATTTTGTAACATTGCTACAATGTAAGATGACTGCTTCTCTGGGCTAATGATTCCATGTCGACGACAGTATCTGAAATAATCTCCCCAAGTGTTAGAAATCCACTTCGCAGCTGTTTTCTGATATCATACGATCGAAGATCCAACGATTTCCAAGGAATTCAGAACTCCACAGGAGAGCACATGCCCGTTGTGAAATAGCACATTGGAAAAAATGAATTAAAATGAGATAGGTTGATGTCTGAGAAACAGTGAACTGAAACATAGTGTATTTGCTTCATGCCTGAACATCATTTATTTTTGTAGTAGAATGTGGTTATTACCATTGTGAAATCTAAAGCACTTCCTGCAGGGCATTGTCTAAGATATTGGATGACATTGATGGGCACACCAAGAGCAATGGGTGCTTCCAGAATAAACATGCTTAATTGTGTTATTCAAAGTGCGGCACAGTTGTGCAGCTGATAGACCTGCTGCCTCACAGCAGCAGAGTCCAAGGTTCACATCTGGATTTTGCGTCTTCTCCCTGTGACCGCATAGGTTTTCTCGGGGTGCTCTGGTTTCCTCCCATATCCCAAAGAGGTGGATTTGTAAGTTGCACCTTGTGAGCATGGAGTGGATGCGATAACGGGATAACATAGAACTAGTGCGATTGGGTGATTGATGGCCGGCATGGTCTCGGTGAATCGAGCGGCCTGTTTCTATGCTGTATCTCTCTAAATTTTAAAGAGAACTAGACTAAGTGGGACCCGTTGGGTCCCAGCATCACATGGGAGGGCTGGTCCCCCAATGCAATATTCCACCTCTCCACCAATTCCAATATTGGTGGCCAGTGGGTGGGGGGGGGGGCTTTCTGGAGCGCTAGCATGGGTGTTGTGGGCTGAAGGGACTGGTTTCCAGAGGGCTAATATGGACTGTGGGCAAATGGATTCTTGGGCTGGCGGCTCAGTCACTCAAGCCTGTTGTGCTGGCAGCTCACTCACTCACAGCTGGTGGGCTGGCAGTTGACTCACGGCTGGCTATTCCTTGAAATTCCATTTCAAGCAGGTTGCAAGGCCACCAAATTCAAGTGCAGTTTCATACCATTTCAAGCAGGGTGCAAGGCCACAAAAGACAGCGAGTCGTGACCTCTCCCTCCCCCATCTTGCAGAGACTGAGCCACGCCCACACTTATGGGTTTTATAGTGCCTCCCCCCCTTCCACCAGAAGGGACGTGGCATTCATGACATGATTGACAGGCGAGAGAATCTCATCATTTTAAAAACACTAATAACTCTTTTATTTTTCATCAATGGGAAAAATCCTCGGCACCTGATGAGCAGAGGGGGACTCTGAGTAAGATGGCCAAAAATCACAGCCGTACGTGGTAGCGTTTTTTCTAAATTCAATATAAAGCGCAAACAGGAAGTGGTCAAGATTAGACTTTTAATTATATAGGAGGCAAAGCAACTTTAATTAGGCAAGGCAACTTTAATTAGGCAAGGCAACTTTAATTCCAAACCAAAGGCAACACAGCTTTAGCATTTCCAAACCAAAGGCAACACAGATTTAGCATTTCCAAACCAAAGGCAACCCAGCTTTAGCATTTCCAAACCAAAGGCAACACAGCTTTAGCATTTCCAAACCAACGGCAACACAGCTTTAGCATTTCCAAACCAAAGGCAGCACAGCTTTAGCATTTCCAAACTATATTTTCAAACCACATTAAGGGCACTGACAGGTCGGTAAAACCACCCACAGTTTAGTACACATGTGTTCAGTGTTATTCACAGCTCAGACTGAGAGACGTGACCCTCTCATTCCCCCATCTTGCAGAGACTGACTGAGGCATTCAACACTTCCGGTTTTTATAGTCCCTCCGGAAGGGGCGTGGCCATCAGTAGAGAGAATCTCAACATTTTTTAAACACTAATAACTCTTTTATTTTTCATCGATGGGCAGTGGAGGGGGCATTGGAGGGTAATGTAAGTAAGATGGCCAAAAATCACAGCCGTAAGTGGCAATGTTTTTTCTAAAATCAACATACAGAACAACAGGAAGTAGTCAAGATCAGACTTTTAGTTATATAGATGACCTGGAGTAGATCCCAGCCCTACTGGAAACACATACATTTTTTAACACTTAGGTTAGTTAAGAGATGCAGCGTGGAAACGGGCAGATTCTGGATCCTGAAATCTTCACCTTCCTGTCATATCAGATCCCAGAATTTTCAGACTTCTGATGTCCAATTATCACCTCCCAGGCACTTAATTACCAAACAACCCTCTTCCCATTTAGACTAGTCAAGAGTCCAGAGTATTTTATTGTTATATGTCCCAGGCAGAACAATGAAACTCAGCAGCACAACAGCACAGATTAGGAGCAGGCCCTTCAGCCCACAATGCCAAGTATGATGACAAGTTCAACTAATCTCCTCTGCTTACATGGGATCCGTATTCCTCCATTCCTGCATATCCATGTGCCTATTTAAATCCTTTTAAATGCAATTATCGTATCTGCCTCCAGCACCACCCCCAGAAGCTCACCTCTTTGTGTAAAAAAAACTTGCCCTGCACAAACAATTTAAACTATGTCCATCTCGCCTTAAATTTATGCCCTCTAGACTTTGATATTTCCACCCTGGGGGAAAGGTTCTGATTATCTATGCCACTCATAATTTTATATATGTCTATCAGATCTCCCCTCAACCTTCAATGTTCTGAAAAATCTATCCAATGGTCCAATCTACATCCACTTGTTGCATGCTAGTTGTTGTCCCACCTCGTATCCACCAGCACTCCCCCCCCCCCCTCCCATCCCCACTGCCTCTTTATACTATGTTTCGGACAAGATGAAGGACTGGACCAAAATATTATTTTCACTGGTGTTTAGAAGGATGAAAGGGGATCATTTTAGAAATATAAAATTCTTAAGGGATTAGACAGGCTAGATGCAGGAAAGATGTTCCCGATGTTGGGGAAGTTAAAAATAAGGAATAGACCATTTAGAACTGAGATGAGGAAAAACTTTTTTACCCAGAGATGTGAATCTATGGATTCTGTGCTACAGAAGGCACTGGAGGCCAATTCACTGGATGTTTTCAAGAGAGAGTTAGATTTAGCTCTTAGGGCTAACGGAACGAAGGGATATGGGGAAAAAGCAAGAATGGGGTACTGATTTTGGATGATCGGCCATGATCATATTGAATGGCAGTGCTGGCTCGAAGGGCCAAATGGTTTCTATGCTTCTGTGTTTCTATGTTAACAGCCCATCTCCTTCCACAGATGCTACCTGACCCTCAAGTAGCTCTCCAGTTTTGGGTCAGATTCCAACATCTGCAGTCTCTTATGCAACAACATTCATTTGTTCAGGCTTTTCTACTTCAAACATGGAAATAATTTTTGATGTTGTTTCACAAAGACAAACAAATAGTTTTCATTTTCTTCGTCAGTTATCCCAAACATTTCTGTCCTTTAGCAAATGGTGACCTATTCTGGTCAACCCCACCATCAGCTGGAATGGGTGAGTCGGGCGATTGAAATGGCATACATTTCTGACTGAATGAAGGCATAGTTCATTGGAAGGAATTGACGCTCCATTAGATCTCGTGGGTGGAGTTGCTAACAAACCAATGACTTGCTGAGCACTGATGAATCACACTTGCAATTTGCATTTCGTTGAACTGAAGTAAAGGCCATTTCTAAAAAGAAAAGCATGTCACATGAAAACTCTTCAATATCATGTGCATGCTACACATGTTGCCCCTCCCACACCTATAAGGTCATAAAGTCATGTGATAGGAGCATTCGGTCCATCAAGTCTACTCTGCCATTCAACCATGGTTGATCCATCTCTCCCTCCTAATCCCATTCTCCTGCCTTCTCCCCATAACCCCTGACACCCGCACTAATCAACAATCTATCTCTGCCTTAAAAATATCTATTGACTTGGCCTCCACAGCAACCTGTGGCAAAGAATTCCACAGATTCACCATCCTCTGGCTAAAGAAATCGCTCCTCATATCGTTCCTAAAGGAACGTCCTTTAATTCTGAGGCTATGACCTCTAGTCCTAGACTCACCCACTAGTGGAAACATCCTCTCCACATCCACTCTGTCCAAGCCTATGCTGCCAAGCTATTGCTGCACTGTGTTAAATAGGTAAAGGTTACCTAAGCATCACAGCACTTTTGTGAAGTGACTCATTATCTACTTTATAATGAACACTTCTAACCTTTTAAAATTTAAGAGGTTGTAAAAATGGTATGTTGGAATATAAATCATCTACATACTTATAAAACGCTGTTCTTGGATGTGTGTGTATTTATTTGTGTATTTGTTTGTTCATCTGCGTTTCTCATCTCCTCGAAAACACGATGCGCTAACAGTGAAACTTTTACATATTCCGATAGAGATTTACACCATGATGTTTACACCAAGATTGTTCCCGATGTTGGGGAAGTCCAGGACAAGGGGTCACAGTTTAAGGATAAAGGGGAAATCCTTTAGGACCGAGATGAGAAAAGCATTTTTCACACAGAGAGTGGTGAATCTCTGGAACGCTCTGCCACAGAAGATAGTTGAGGCCAGTTCATTGGCTATATTTAAGAGGGAGTTAGATGTGGCCCCTGTGGCTAAAGGGATCAGGGGGCATGGAGAGAAGGCAGGTACAGGATACTGAGTTGGATGATCAGCCATGATCATATTGAATGCCGGTGCAGGCTTGAAGGGCCGAATGGCCTACTCCTGCACCTATTTTCTATGTGTCTATGTTTCTAGGTCAAAAATCGCCTCATCTGAAAAATTGATGCATTATTTCCCGAGTTATTTATGAAAATGTTCACAAATGTGCAGAAACTTGAAAAGCTTAGCCCTGCTCGCAACATTGGTGCTATCCAAGTACACTGAGTTCTGCTCACCCGAAGAAGTGCAAATGCATTTTAAAAAAAAGTTTTAAATTGAGGGAGGCTGAATAAGGCGAAATGAGCAGCCCCTGCGCAGTTGTCGGCTATGGGTGAGTGCTGGAATAGGGGGAACGGCTTGCGTTGGGGGACCAGGCCTCCCATGTGACAGGGACCCAATGGGTCCCAGTAGGTCTCATTACAAATAAAATCCGCTTCCTCCATGTAAGTTTTTGGAGATTATCAACGAAAACGTGCCTGGGTCTGAGTTCATTTATGACAGGCGGCACTGAAGCAAATTATTACTGGGCTTTGAGCAGCAGTCTTGAATTAAGCATGGCTGCTGGTATGCTGTAGACTGTTCCCATCATTCTGGAGTGCTGGCAACATATTGAATAAGACTGTTCAAGAAAAGCATTGGCGAACATTCCATTGCATTTTGAAACTAAATGTTGAGCCTCCGTCATCTGTACGGCATCATGCAACCCAATTTCCTTCCTGACATTTTCTATTTATGTTCCTTACTACTAGATAGGAGAAGAAAAAAAAGAAATAATTTTGGCACCTATTTAGATGTCAAGCTCAGTGGGTTTTATATTGTGATTGCATGACACTTCAAGCATTGATATCCCACACATGTGCACCAAATGTGTTGCCAATGTTGTTCACAATGCAGTCACGGTGGCGCAGCGGTAGAGTTGCTGCCTTACAGCGAATGCAGCGCTGGACACCTGGGTTCGATCCCGGTTATGGGTGCTGTCATAACCGGGCATGCGGAGTATGCACGTTCTCCCCGTGACCTGCATGGGTTTTCTCCATGATCCAGGTCTGAGCTGCTTGGTCTGAGTTGCTACTCTGCCACTTATCCTTATCTAAAGTGGCACTGTCTCCCCATATCCCCTGACTTCGCTATCTTCAAGAGCCCTATCTAGCTCTCTCTTGAAACTTTCCAGAGAACCGGCATCCACGGCAGAGAATTTCACAGACTCACAACTCTCTGCGTGAAAAAGTGTTTCCTCATCTCTGTTCCAAATGGCTTGCCCCTTATTCCTAAACTGTGGCCCCTGGTTCTGGACTCCCCCAACATCGGGAACATGTTTCCTGCCTCTCCCGTGTCCAAACCCTTAATCTATATTACTAAAAGTAAGAACTTGACCACTCCCTGTTTTCTGTTTCATGATTTTTGAAAAAAACGCTGCCACTTACGGCTGTGATTTTTGGCCATCTTACTCAGAGTCCCCCACCGCTGCGCAGGACAAGAGGATTTTTCCCATCGATGACAAATAAAAGAGTTATTAATGTTTAAAAAATGTTGTCATTCTCTCTGCTGCCCCTGCTGGTGGGAGGGGGGAGAGACTATAAAACCCGGAAATGTTGTGCCTCACTTAGTCTCTGCAAGATGGAGGAAGCGAGAGGGTCACGCCTCTCTGAGCTGTGAATAACACTGAACACATGTCTACTCAACTGTGAGTACCCTTAATGTGGTTTGAAAATGAAAATGTGGTTGGTTTGAAATGTTGCACTGCAAAAATGGTTGTTGTTGGTGGTGGTGACTGCTTTGAAAAGCTGCACTGCAAAAATGTTTGTTGTTGGCGGTGGTAACTGCTTTGAAATGCTGCACTGCAAAAATGATTGTTGTTGGTTGTGGTAACTGCATTAAAATTCTGCACTGCAAAAATGGGTGTTGGTGCTGGTAACTTGACAACTGCCTTGCACCCTGCTTGAAATGGCATTAAACAGCACTGGCATTTGGTGGCCTTGCACCCTGCTTGAAGTGGCATGAAACTGCACTTGAGTTTGGTGGCTCTGCACCCTGCTTGAAGTGGTTGGAAACTGCACTTGAGTTTGGTGGCCCTGCACCCTGCTTGAAGTGGTAGGAAGCTGCACTTGAGTTTGGTGGCCCTGCACCCTGCTTGAAGTGGCATGAAACTGCACTTGAATTTGGTGGCCTTGCACCCTGCTTGAAGTGGTATGAAACTACAATTGAATTTGGTGGCCTTGCACCCTGCTTGTAGTGGTAAGAAACTGCACTGGAATTTGGTGGCCTTGCACCCTGTTGGAAATGGTCAGAAACTGCATTTGAATTTGGTGGCCTTGCACCCTGCTTGATATGGAATTTCAAGGAATAGCCGTGAGTCAACTGCTCGCCCACCAGCCGTGAGTGAGCTGCCAGCACATCAGGCTTGAGTGACTGGAAACATGTTCCCAATGTTGGGGGAGTCCAGAACCAGGGGCCGCAGTTTAAGAATAAGGGGTAAGCCATTTAGAACGGAGATGATGAAATACTTTTTCATCCAGAGTTGTGATTCTGTGGAATTCTCTGCCTCAGAGGGCGGTGGAGTGTGGTTCTCTGGATGCTTTCAAGAGAGAGTTAGATGGGGCTCTTAAAGATAGCAGAGTCAGGGGATAAGGGGAGAAGGTAGGAACGGGGTACTGATTGAGGATGATCACCCATGATCACATTGAATGGCGGTGCTGGCTCGAAGGGCCAAATGGCCTACTCCTGCACCTATTGTCTATTGTCTATTGTCTATAACACTGCAATATTTTCAGCCATGCCAACGTGGTGGATTCTCAACAGGGAATAGTCACTATTTTGTTAAAACATGTGGAAAATTGTTTTTATTTGCAAGTTATGTAAATGAAAAAGAGTGGCGATGCCTTTGGTTTCTGTGCTCCACATTTTTTGGTGCTTGGTAAATAATAACATGCACTGGTCTGTCTGTCGACCACTTTAAAACTCGGCATTCCCCACAAATCTTAATGTGGAAATATTTCTCAAATGTCATTAGAAACGGGAATAGTGCCGGAGGATTGGTGTATTGCGCATGTTGTTCCATTGTTTAAAAAGGGGTCTAAGAGTAAACCTAGCAATTATAGACCTGTTAGTTTGACGTCAGTGGTGGGCAAATTAATGGAAAGGATACTTAGAGATAATATATATAAGCATCTGGATAAACAGGGTCTGATTAGGAACAGTCAACATGGATTTGTGCCTGGAAGGTCATGTTTGACTAATCCTTGAATTTTTTGAAGAGGTTACTCGGGAAATTGATGAGGGTAAAGCAGTGGATGTTGTATATATGGACTTCAGTAAGGCCTTTGACAAGGTTCCTCACGGAAGGTTGGTTAAGAAGGTTCAATTGTTGGGTATTAATGGTGGAGTAGCAAGATGGATTCAACAGTGGCTGAATGGGAGATGCCAGAGGGTAATGGTGGATGGTTGTTTGTGAGGTTGGAGGCCAGTGACTAGTGGGGTGCCACAGGGATCTGTGTTGGGTCCACTGTTGTTTGTCATGTACATCAATGATCTGGATGATGGTGTGGTAAATTGGATTAGTAAGTATGCAGATGATACTAAGATAGGTGGGGTTGTGGATAATGAAGTAGATTTTCAAAGTCTACAGCGATATTTATGCCAGTTGGAAGAGTGGGCTGAAAGATGGCAGATGGAGTTTAATGCTGATAAGTGTGAGGTGCTAAATCTTGGCAGGACAAATCAAAATAGGACGTACATGGTAAATGGTAGGGAATTGAAGAATGCAGGTGAACAGAGGGATCTGGGAATAACTGTGCACAGTTCCCTGAAAGTGGAATATCATGTAGATAGGGTGGTAAAGAAAGCTTTTGGTGTGCTGGCCTTTATAAATCAGAGCATTGAGTATCGAAGTTGGGATGTAATGTTAAAATTGTACAAGGCATTGGTGAGGCCAATTCTGGAGTATGGTGTACAATTTTGGTCGCCTAATTATAGGAAGGATGTCAACAAAATAGAGAGAGTACAGAGGAGATTTACTAGAATGTTGCCTGAGTTTCAGCAACTAAGTTACAGAGAAAGGTTGAACAAGTTAGGGCTTTATTCTTTGGAGCGCAGAAGGTTAAGGGGGGACTTGATAGAGGTCTTTAAAATGATGAGAGGGATAGACAGAGTTGACGTGGATAAGCTTTTCCCACTGAGAGTAGGGAAGATTCAAACAAGGGGACTTGACTTGAGAATTAAGGGACAGAGGTTTAGGGGTAACATGGGGGGAACTTCTTTACTCAGAGAGTGGTGGCTGTGTGGAATGAGCTTCCAGTGAAGGTGGTGGAGGCAGGTTCGTTTTTATCATTTAAAAATAAATTGGATAGTTATATGGACGGGAAAGGAATGGAGGGTTATGGTCTGAGCGCAGGTATATGGGACTAGGGGAGAATACGTGTTCGGCACGGACTAGAAGGGTCGAGGTGGCCTGTTTCCGTGCTGTAATTGTTATATGGTTATGGTTATATGGTTATATGGTTTGGATTGGTGAGGACAGGATCTGTAAATTCAGGCAAAATTCGTGCTGTGAATGTTCTCGTTGTAGTATTTGGGTTCAGACTCCAATTTGTACTAGGATGAAGAAAGTCACTCAGATCTTCCAGGCTACATTCTCTGAAAGTTAGCTCATTTAAGCTAACATGAAAGCAGCTGCGTAACTGATCAGTTCCCGGTTTATTTTTTTAACTAGTATTGGTGATGCAGAACTGAGACATTGTCTATCTGCCGGCTATTTCGAGCTGTTACTGAGCTGGTTGTGGTCGGGCTCACCCAAGTTCCAATGGGTGTGAGTCAGCAAAGCTAACTGTCTTTAAATTTGCATAACCGGCCAAGTACTTTGAGAGTGGAAATATCCTGCTGGAGCACTGTGGTACATTCTTCGCTCTGTCATGGAATAATATTGCTGAGGGGATTTAGAACCCTGAATGCGGGCGATATTTTCATTTTTAGTTTCAGAGATTCAGCGCGGAAACAGGACCTTCGGACCACCGAGTCCACACCGACCAGCGATCCCCGCACATTAACGCTATTCTACACACACTGGGGACAATTTACATTTATAACAAGCCAATTAACCTACAAACCTGAGGTAGACACAGAATGCTGGAGTAACTGAGCGGGACAGGCAGCATCTGTGGATAGAAGGAATGGGTGACGTTTCGGGATGACGCCATTCTTCAGACTTCTTCAGTCTGAAGAAGGGACTTGACCCGAAACGTTACCCAGTACTTCAGAGATGCTGCTTGTCCCGCTTAGTTACTCCAGCATTTTGGGTCTGTCTTCGGTTTAAACCAGCATCTGCAGTCCCTTCCTACACTTCTATATATTTTTAAAACTGTGTGTGTGTGTGTGTGTGTGTGTGTGTGTGTGTGTGTGTGTGTGTGTGTGTGTGTGTGTGTGTGTGTGTGTGTGTGTGTGTGTGTGTGTGTGTGTGTGTGTGTGGGTATGTGTGTGTGTGTGTGGATGTGTGTGTGTGTGTGGTTTTGCATGTGAAACGTATCTCCTCGAAAACCAGACGCAAAAACGCGGAGATTTTTACCATTTCAGAAGGGATTTGACATGAGGTCAGAAATCCACTCCTTGGTCAATTAATTCTCCAGATTTTGAATAAAATTGATCACAAAACTCAATTTTTTAAATCTAAACGGCGCTCGCCAGCTGCTGATGTCACAGTGCCCACATGCTGACCAATCCAGGCCCACCTGCCTCCAGGTGCCGCCCCCCCGCCGCTGTGGATTAAAGCACCGCACCCAGCACAAGTACGCTCGAGCCACGCCTCCCACAGCTGGACTCCCACGCTCGCCCACTCCAACCTTTCCCCCCTCTCTCCCTCTCCCCCCCTCCCTCCCCCTCCCACTCCCTCTACTCCCTCTCTCACCCCACCCTCTCCCCCTCCCCCTCCCTCTCCCCCCCTTCTCACTCTGCCCTCACTCTCTATCCCCCCCCCCTCCCTCTCTAGACGCGCCTGCGAGTTGGGGGCTATGCGTCAGTAGAAAGGGCGATTATGGGGTAAAAGGATCAAATTAATAATATTAATATATTAACAAGGGGGGTAGTTAGTTTGTGTGTGGGGGGGTAGTTAGTGCGTGTGTGGGGTGATTAATGTGTGTGACACCGCATGCCCCCCCCCCCGCACGCCCCCCCCAACCGCACGTTGGGGAACAGACCCAACGGGTCTGCACTTGGTCTAGCAACCTATAAACCTGTATGTATTTGGAGTGTGGGAGGAAATTAAAGATCTCAGAGAAAACCCACGGTGTCACGGGGAGAAAGTACAAACTCCATGCTGACAACACCTGCAGTCGGGATCGAATCTGGTGCTGTAAGTACTGTAAGGCATCAACTCTACCACTGCGCCATCATCTCCTAAGGTATATGGGGTGACCCCCCTACTAATCTGACAGTATCTTATACCACCACCATGTATAAAATAATTATTTAATGAGATAGATGACTTGACCGTTTCCTCCACTGGAATGAGTGGAGTGGAGTCAGGGTGAGCGAGAACATCCATTGACTCATTGTCCGAGCAGTCCCCCTCCACCTGCTCACTGTAGATGGAGTCACCATCCCCATCCCTGGACACACCCTTAGCACTCGATATTCCCGCCTCACCCTGTGCAGCGGTTGCCTCTTCCCCACCCGCTGGTCTCTCCTCCACCTCAGTCCCAACCCTGGGGCCAGTGGCAGTGGGGCCTTCCCCAGATGTACCCGGGGAGCCAAACCATCTACAGTGGGCGACTGTCCCTCCTCTAGTTGTGTCCAGAGAGGACCAGACTCAGGGAATCCCTCTGGAGCCAGGTCCTGAGGGAGTGAAGGGCTGGTTTCCCCTCTCCCCTCCCCCCCTACAGTCTCTAACTCCAGAGGCGAGCTCTGCGCCTCGTCCTGGGTGGGTTGTTCCTGGGCTTCCTCGGGTGCCTGATGTGGGACTCCCTCCCCAACAGGAATCACCCCCTGCTCCATATCACCCGAGTGGTCCCCATCGCCACCCTCCCCAGAATCCCCTCCAGAGCACGGGACCAGGGCGTGAACCAGAGGGCGTGATTCTTCCTCCACCACAGTACCCCCCCCCCCCCCCGGAGGATTCCCGTTCATCCTCCTTCCGCTCCTCTCTAGAGAGATTCCTCCATTTTTTTGAAGGGGAGGAGCTCACAGACTCTGGGGTCACCTGAGCAACTTTCGCCTGTGGCAGCCCCTCCTCCCGCCCGATCCCCTCCGCCCTTGGTTGGAATATGGGGCTTGCCGTCTCCCTAACGGGAAGTGATGGGATGGGTGAAACATTCTTGTCCCTGGGGGGTTTCGTTCCCCAGGTGCTTCACCTTGTTTGCCATCTTGCCCCCCTTCTTTTGACCCTCCCCACCCCCACCCGCGCTCTGCGCAACCCCAGGGTTCACTGACTCCACTACAGGGGGGGTGGGAGCGGGAGGGTGATGAGGGTTAGTGGCACCAGAGGCAGAGGCCTATGCCCGTGATTTGGGAAAATCCCTCCGAATATGCCCCAATTCCTTGCAGGCATGGCACCTTGGGCGTTCCGATGTCCAGAAGATCACGCCCATCCTCCTGGACACAGAAGTGCCCGTCAACGTCCTCATCCCGGTCCAGCAACATTGACAGCTGGCCCCTGAGGGAAAGAACGTGCCGCAGCTCCTTCCTGCGGAACCCCTGGGATATCGGGGTGATGTACGTGAGTACATTCCCCAGCGTGTGAAGGTGGGGAAGAAGGGCCTCATTCGTAATGCAGGGCGGGACACTGGAAAGGTCAACCCACTGTGCTGTGGTCACCAAGGGCTCGACCTGCAAAAAATATCCCCCCACTGTGACCCCTTGACTCACGGAAGCGTTCACCCCCTCAACGGACGTGAGGAAGAACACGGCCTTCCCAAACATCCTGCCCACGTACAGGACACCTGCGGGCTTGGCCGCCACGGCCACGGCAGCCGCGCAGTCATCCAGGTTCATCTGGGGGGGCAAGTAGCATCTTATCCCATGCTCGAAAGGCAGGTTCCTCATGGGGAACCGGGCCCCAAGGAGAAGCTGAAGCAGATGAAGCAGCCGCCTCTGCATAGCTCCTGGAAGGCCCCAATCCCCCAGAACACTGACCCGGCATGGTATCAGGCACTACAATTAAACAAAACTGTTCAACAAAATACCATACAGACATAGACAGTCCAAATGGCACAAGGTCAAGTCCACACACAAAACCAAATATAGAACAGTTCGAGGGAGGGAGGCGAGTGGTGTTTCCTCGAACGACGATAATGGTGGCTCCCAAAAAGCTGCTGCGTCACCACCTCTTTGCCCGGCTATCTCGGCCCTCCGGCATTCCCTGGCGTGCTGCAGCCTTTCGCAGACAATCCCAGCTGACCATCAAGCAAAGAAAGGGATTTTTCTGCAGTTGTTGGAAGCCTCCTATCTCCGCCAGTCTTTCTGAAAGAAAGGAGGCTCCGTCAGCTCCAGTTTCCATGGCCGCAGAAGAAGGTCGAGACGGTGCAGAAAACCTCCCACACTGCATGAAAGCCAGACCGGCCCGATCAGCAACGATGAGGCAGCAAGTGGGGGTTGTTCTGGATGCAGGTGCAAAAGTCCAGAAAATTGCTCTCCCTCTTTTGGCGCACCACAGTATGCTGGCAGGTTGCCAGCCACAGTAGTGGGAGCTACGCAGTTTGTTGATAATACTGCTCGCACCAAAAGCAACGAGTTTGTGAGTTTGGACGAGAGCTCCAAAACACTGCACCTCCTCGCGTAACCAGCTTAAAATTTTTAAATATTGTATCAAAAATAATTTATTGAATTACGATCACGATACAAAACAAAACCATAGTGACACACCCACCGCGTGGATGTAACCCCTGCAAAGGGGCAAGCATCTGGCTCGGGCAAAGCCCTCTTCCGTCTGGCGCCGTGACTCGCGGATGGCCAGCTTGGCAAGGCCTAGGAGCAACCCAACAAGGACATCTTTGGCCCCACCCACTCCCTCGATCCCATCACCAGTCCTTCGGTCGCTGACAGCAGGGCCGCTCTTCCCCTAATCGCTTGACCAGCTTATTTATTTATTTATATTTAATTTTATTTAATAAAAAAAAAAAAAAATTAAATTATTAAAAATAATATTTACAAAACAATGAAACAAAACAGAACCCACCACCACAGTACAAGACAAACAAATATACTAAATAAATATTATACAACTATGTTACAATCCTTGTCAAGGATGCATTGAAACCTGCCCAGCGGTCCCGGAACTCCCCCAGGGTGCCCGTGGGGAGGGCGTAGTCTCTCTCTAACCCCACCCGGGCGCGGACGTAACCCCAGAAAAGGTGCAGGCAGCCGGCTCGGGCAGAGCCCTCTTCCACCTGGCACCATGACACGCGAATGGCCAGCTTGGCCAGGCCCAGGAGCAACCCAACCAGGACATGTTCAGCCCTACCTTCTCCCCTACGCACAGGGTGTCCGAAGATGTGGATGGTGGGTGAGAAATGGAGCCAGAAGGCAAGGAGCAGCCCCTTTAGGTATTGAAACAGTGGCTGTAGCCTCTCGCACTCCATGTACACGTGGTACACAGACTCTTCCAGCCCACAAAAGTGGCAGGCGGTTGGCGAGTCTGTGAACCGCGAGGGAAACAGGTTGCAGGGAACTCCTCGGTGCAATACCCTCCACCCCAGGTCCCCAATGTAGAGGGGAAGAATCCCTGCGTAGAGGGACCCCCACCGGGGGCCCTCCTCGCGACCGGAAGGCAACACCGACCGCCACTTGGTGTCCGGACGGTGGACCAGGGCGAGGAAGTGCAGGGTGTGGAGGAGGAGCCTGTACAGGTCACCATCCCTGTGTCTCGGAGGGAGGTGAACGGTGTCGAGGAACGGTGGCTCAAATTGTGTGGGACCGGCTCCCGGGAAGGATTACGGTGCCTAGGACGACGAATACCTCCGGCTAAGCGAGGGTTTGCTGTAGTCTATAAACAACAGCCTGTTTTTGTTGCCCAAGTGGTCCAGAGCGGAGTGGAGAGCCAGTGAGATTGCATCCTCCATTGTCTTGTTGTGGCAGTAGGTGAAC
This sequence comes from Amblyraja radiata, assembly GCF_010909765.2. Lineage (NCBI taxonomy): Eukaryota > Metazoa > Chordata > Chondrichthyes > Rajiformes > Rajidae > Amblyraja > Amblyraja radiata. The sequence continues at coordinate 32,659,633 of NC_045959.1, forward strand.
TGTAGTGGGTCAAGGTTTTTGTCGAGGTAGGAGTTGATATGCGCCATGATCAACTTTGTAGCAAGTTTGAAAAGGGCCCCAGTATCTTCAGGTGTTTGGAATAATTTGATCCTCCACTGCTTGAGGTAAGTTGTCTGGCTGTTTCTTGAATGGATACCAGAGTGAAATTCTTTCCTGCATTTTGTTGACTCGGCACAGACTTGGTAATCTTTGCCCTCCACTGGGAATCCTTTTGAACTTTATTCTTTTATCATAAGATCATGATCATAAGTGATAGGAGCAGAATTAGGCCATTCGGCCCTTCAAGTCTACTCCGCCATTCAATCATGGCTGATCTACCTCTCCCTCTTAACCCCATTCTCCTGCCTCCTTCCCATACTAATCAACGGGTTAGTACTGAATTTTATGTTTTAACATCATTTACTGAATACTTCAATAGAAACTTAAAATACTGGAAACACATTAAAGACCAGGGAGCATCAGTGGAGAGGGGATGTTAACATTTTAGTTTAGTTTAGAGATACAGCGCGGAAACAGGCCCTTTGGCCCAATGGATACACTCCAACCAGCGATCCCCGAACATTAACACTATCCTACGCACACTAAGGACAATTTTTACATTTACCAAGCCAATTGCATACCTGTACGTCTTTGGAGTATGAGAGGAAAAAACCCACGTAGGTTTTAGGTTGATAAAGGGCCTGTCCCACTTGGGCGACCTAATCCGCGAGTTCTGGCGAGTTTGCCCTCGACTCATACTCGCAGCATGGTCGCCAAGAGGTCGTAGGAGGTCTTTATAACTCTCCTTCATGCTCGGGAGTGGTCTCCGCGTACTCAAGGCCTCAGCTAGGTCGCGGCGTTTTTTTTCAATATGTTAAAAAATGCCCGCAAGTAAAAAAAGGTCGCCATGGAAAAAATCAATACTCTTTTTTACTCGTAGATTTAGTCGTAGTAGGCTGTAGAAGGTCGTAGTAGATCGGCATGTTAGTCGTTGGTAATTGAGGGTAGTCGAAGATAGTCAAAGGTAGTCGTAGATAGTCTTCATCATAGTCGAAGGGAGGTCGAAGGAGATCGAAGGAGGTCGTCTTCACTCTCCACTATTTGTTGTCCAATTTTCCCGAATTTAGTCATAGCTAGTTGTAGGTAGCCGAAGCTGGTCTTCAACATAGTCGAAGGAGGTCTTCTACATAGTCAAAGGAGGTCTTCAACATGTTACTTTTTTTAACTCTTCTAAACTCGCCATTAGGTCGCCCAAGTGGGACAGGCCCTTAATGTTTCATCAAAGAAATGTGAAATATTACAGCATTCTGCCAATCCAGTTTGTACTGAATCTATGTAAGAGCAATCCAGCTAATCCCACTTGAGGCCAAATCAGTGGGATTATTTGGCCCATCAAGTCCACTCCACCATTCAATCATGGCTGATCTATCTCTCCCTCCTAACCCCATTCTCCTGTTTTCTCCCCATAACCCCTGACACCCGTACTAATCAAGAATCTATCCATATCTGCCTTAAATATATCCACTGACTTGGCCTCAAGAGCCTTCTGTGGCAAAGAATTCCACAGATTCACCACCCTCTGACTAAATAAATTCCTCCTCATCTCCTTCCGAAAGGAACATCCTTTAATTCTCAGGCTATGACCTCTAGTCCCAGACTTTTACATTACATTACATTTTACACTCTATCCAGGCCTTTATTTGTTAAGTTTCAATGAGGTGTCCCCTCATCCTTCTCAAAGTTCAGCGAGTAGAGGCCCAGTGCCTCTAAGCAGATAGAATTTGACCTTGAACATTCCAGAACATTCTCCATTTCCAGGACTGTAATATTCCTCAAAAATAATAATTGCTGCCCATCTTCCTTTCATCCCTCTCCTATTTTTTCTGAATATCTTTTTTCCATGAATACTTTGAATCCATTGTCGAAACATAGACATAGAAAATAAGGTCCGGAGGATGCCAATCGGCCCTTCGAGCCAGCACCGCCATTCATTGTGATCATAGCTGATCATCCACGATCAGTAACCCTTGCCTGCCTTCTCCCCATATCCCATGATCCCAAGTTAGCCCCTAGAGCTCTATCTAACTCCCTTTTAAATGAATCCAGTGAATCGGCCTCTACTGCCTTCTGTGGCCTTCAGTGTGTCCATATTTCGACCAAATCTCTACTATTGCCTTCGCACTGTTATCCCATGCAGTTAACTGTAACTGCCACTCAAGAGCATCTTTAATACACGTCGTATTACATGCACACATGAAAGTCAATTTTAGGACATTCACCTTTATCTAGCTCTGTCAAAAGACTTGTTGTTTCTTGTCTGGTGTGTATTCAAATCTCCCAATCCCTCAATTTACCAAGCCGCATTTTTTTAGTTTTTTAGTTTAGAGATACAGGGCGGAGACAGGCTCTTCGGCCCAACGAGTCCGCACCGACCAGCGATCCCCCACACTAACACTATCCTACACACGCTAGGGACAATTTACTTTTATACCAAGCCAATTAACCTGCAAACCTGTACGTCTTTGGAGTGTGGGAGGAAACCGAAGATCTCGAAGAAAACCCACGCAGGTCACGGGGAGAATGTACAAATGCCGTACAGACAGCACCCGTAGTCAGAATCGAACCCGGGTCTCTGATTGTAAGGCAGTAGTTCTACCCCAATGCTACCTTGCCACCTTATTTTGTTATGTATTTCATCATAAGGTTCATCAGGTTCAGGCCAAAACTTTCTTTCTATTATTAGATTAGATTAGATTAGATTAGATTAGATAGCCTTTATTGTCATTCAGACCGAAGTCTGAATGAAATTGAAGCAGTCATACATACAATACAATACAATAAAAAACAACAATAAACACATGATGCCTTCTTCCCGTCAGTGGCCATTAATTTTTGGGTAAAGAACTATGGCCTTGCCATTGCAGCCATTTTAGTTGTGTGTATGATGATATTGAATGTTAGCAGCTCTGTTGCCAGCTGAACCATGAGGGGGAGCTAAACCTGTTTTAAATCAGGAACCCAAGATCATATTTGCACTGTCTACATCTGTACTGATGCCGACAGTAAAGATCCACCCAAAGATCATAAGCTTGTTATTCTTTGGAATGGGTTTGAGGTTCGTGGTTGGAATACTATTTGACAGATTATCTTTAATTATGCTCCTCCCTTCTTTCATGTATGAGCATTGAGAATTACTCATGATGTTTAAAATGTTATTTTCTCTTATTGTGAGAAAGAAAATTGGAGCTGAGACATTATCGTGCGATGTTAGATATCAAGGATTTATGTGATAGTTTTAACAGTGGCATTGTCACATTTATTGGATCTTTCTAAGGAAAAATGGTGCATTTATGGAATTGTCATAATCCCAGGCAACAGTCCCCCAATTTATTTCTGAAAGCGCAGAACACAAGATAATTAGAATAAATATAATCAGGATTAGTAACATACAGGGAAAGCTCACTTGGAGCAGACTTGGTAATATTACTGATGAAGGAACTGCAGATGCTGGTTTAAACCAAAGATAGACACAAAAAGCTGGAGTAACTCAGCGGGTCAGGCAGCATCCCTGGAGAAAAGGAATAGGTGACGTTTCGGATCGAGACCCTTCTTCAGACTGAGAGTCAGGGGAAAGGGAAACGAGAGATATGGACGATGTAGAGAGATATAGAACAAATTAATGAAAGATAAGCAAAAAAGTAACGGTTAAAAAAGAACGGGCCATCGTTAGCAGTGGTCTGGGTGAAAACGAGCTACAGACAATGAGACTCAACAAGACAACTTTGAAGCTGTTCTCCTCTCCTCCCCTTCTCAGCTCCCCCTCAGCCCTCTGGCGCCTCCTCTTCCTTTCTCCTTTCTTCTCTCCGCTCCCCCCACCATACATCAGTCTGAAGAAGGGTTTCGGACTGAAACATTGCCTATTTCCTTTGCTCCATAGATGCTGCTGCACCCGCTGAGTTTCTCCAGCACTTTTGTCTAACTTTGAAGTTAGTACAACTTGGGTAGTAGAGGGATGGAGAGGGGGGGGGGGGGGGATGCAAGAGTTACTTGAAGTTAGAAAAATCAATACATATTCCACTGTCCATGCAAAATATAAGATGCTGTTGCATTGCGTTTGACCTCCCTCTGGCAATGGAGGAGGCCCAGGACACAAAGGTCAGTGTGGGAATGGGAAGGGGAATTAAAGTGTTTGGCAACCGGGAGATCATGTAGGTCCAGGCAGACTGAGTGAAGGTGTCAGCGAAATGATCACCCAGTCTACGTTTGGTCTTGCCTTTGTATAAGTGTCCACACCTTGAACAACGGATACGATAGATGAGATTGGAGGAGGTGCAAGTGAACCTCTGCTTGAGATGTGGAGATGTATTTTGTAAACTTTAAGCAACTGCTTGGCGAAGGAAATGCAACAACTTCTATCACTGACTAGAGTGGAGTATTGGAGACATTCGATGACTATTTGCCGTCTACCAGTGATGCTATAGAATTACATCTGGTCATAATTTTGACCATAATGTAAGTGACTTTTAATTATTGGGTAGCAGGTAGTTCTGCTTTAACGCAATAATTGTGAAATGTGGTATTACAGAAATCTCATTGTAAAAACTATTGTGTCAATGTGGAATAAGGGTCGGGGAGTTTTAGACTCACAATAACAAAGCTCCCATAGGATTTTTAAAAACAAAGGACTTTTTAATAGCGACAAGTTTATTCTTGTTACTGCAAGCTAAAAATAGTGACGGTTCTATGTTACATTGTTTGTTAGAGTATAATTGCACAAATCAATAGAAGCGATTGATTCATTTCAATGGACACGGCGGTGAAACTGACAGATTGTGTTCTTCAGAAACAATGGTATCTGATTACAGCTGAGAGTAAGTACGTAAGTATATTGGCCAAGTATTCACATACAAGGAATTTGCCTTGGTGCTCGGCCCACAAGTAACAACATGACATACAGTGACAGTTACGGTCACTTTTTTAATGGAATTATTATTTTTTCCTCTGACTGTTTATTTTTCAAGACAGCTTTTTTTCTGCATGTTAAATTCCAAAGTAACTTTTCAGTGCTTCTCTAGTTCCCATAGAAATGGCATGATAACCAATTTACCCTGCATATTACAAATCTCATTTATCAATTGCAACATATCCCATTCCTGTTATGAAAATACGCATTGCAGCAGAACTACAATCGCAGGTACTATCGCAACGTTTAAGAAACATTTAGACTGGATAGGATGGGTTTAAAGGGATAAGCGCTGGGCCCGTTACTGTCTGTCATCTACATCAACGATTTGGATGAGAACATACATTATGTTATGTTAATGACACAAAATTGGCTGGTTTTGCAGATAGTGAAGATGGTTGAGAAAAATTACAGCAGGATCTTGATCGATTGGGTAGGTGGACTGAGGAATATTTGAATTAATTTAATGCGGTGAAATGTGAGGTGTTGCAGTTTGGGAAGTCTAACATGGGCAGGACCTACACAGTGAACAGTAAGTCTCTGGGGAGTATTGTAAAGCAGAGGGATCTAGGAGTGCAGGTGCATGGTTCCTTGAAGGTGGAGTCAAAGGTAGATCGGGTGGTCAAAAAGTCTTTTAGCACATTAACCATCATCAGACAGAGTATTGAGTGTAGAAGTTGGGAGGTCATGTTGCAGTTGTATAAGATGTTGATGAGACCGCATTTAACATTCTGGTCACCATGGTATAGGAAAGATGTTGTCAAGCCGGAAAGAGTACAGAGAAGATTCACAAGTATGTTGCCAGGATTAGAGGGCTATAGGCAGAGGTTGACTAGGCTGGGACACTATTCCTTGGAGCACACGCAGGAGGATGAGGGGTGATCTTATAGAGGTGTATAAGATCATGAGAGGAATAGATCAGGTAGATGCACAGAGTCTCTTGCCCAGAGTATGTGAATCGAAGATTTAATAGGAATCTGAGGGGTAACTTTTTCACACAAAGGGTGGTGGGTGTATGCAATGATCTATCAGAAAAGGTAGTTCAGGCTGGGATTATCCTAACATTATAGAAACAGTTAGACAGGTACATGGGTAGGAGATTATTTTAAATAATAATCTCATGAACTGCCTCTCCAGTTACCAAGGGATGTGTGATAATTATTTGACCAGCTTTATTTAACAAACATTAAAGACTATCTTTCTTTTTGGTTTGGAGGGATATGGACCAAACGCGGGCAGGTGGGAACAGTGTAGCCGAGACGCGTTGGCCGGTGTGGGCAAGTTGGGCCGAAGGGCCTGTATCCACGCTGTGTCACTCTATGACTCAATGACTCTATAAGGAGAAGGATATGCATTCAAATATTACCATCCTTGTTCATTTCAGAAGATCCCGCTGGTAATCCCTATTATGATGTAGGCAGTATGGTGGCAGTATTGTACAAAACAAGTTCCTATGGACAGCAATATGATAAGACCAAATACTGTAATCTATTTCTTAGAAATGTTGTCTGTGCATTAATGTTGATTGGGTGTCCTGTTTCATTGGGCTTCGTTTATTTAGTTTTAAAATATTGCCAGGAAACAGATCCTTAGGACCACCAAATCCACGCAGTTCAAAGATCTCCTCTGCCCTGCGCACTAGGGACAATTTACAGAAGCCAATTAACCTGTAAACCTGCACGTCCTGGTGGAGGAAAACAGAGCACCCGGAGAAAACCCTCGCGGCCAATACTCCATACTGACGGCACTCCATAGCCAGGATCGAATCCAGGCCTCTGGTGCTGAAAGGCAGCAACTCGACTGCTGCACCACCGTGCCGCCCCACGGCGTACTGAATAAACAACTGTTTCACTGTAACCTCATTCACAGAATCTATTCCAAATAACAAATATGATTCGAGAAGAAATGGTTAACACTTGAACACATTTTTTTAGAAGGCAACGACAATTGTCTTTGAAGTATTTTGGGGTGGAGCTGATTGCCAAAGGCACTGGGTAACATTTTACAGGCGTTTTTAAAGAACATTCTGTTCTCACTATCTCTTTTAGTCATTTAGTGCCCAAAATTATGTTCTTAAAGTGTTAACTCTTTCACTGAATCGATGAAGGGTCTTCGGACTGAATCGTTAATGGTCTCTCTTTCCACATTTGTTGCCCAGCCTGCTGAATTTCCCAGCATTCTCTTACTTTGTTTCTACGGGAGATGGGGCAACTGAAAGTATGGTTTCTGACATACCCCACGGCGTACTGAATAAACAAATGTTTCACTGTAACCTCATTCACAGAATCTATTCCAAATAACAAATATTATTCGAGAAGAAATGGTTAACACTTGAACCATTTTTTTAGAAGGCAACGAATGGTATGCTTCACCATTTCCAGCAGGGCTGTTCCATGCTTCTCAAGAGAGGATTTGAGTTCCTTCATGTCACCCGGATGTTCCTATTTTATTGTGAATGGTCATGGGCTAGGAGTTCGTAAAATGAAGTGGGGATGCTACCAGGAGGATCTGAGAACATTTGTGAATTATCTGTTCTGTCCTCATGGTAATCTCGTGTGATGGAATTAAGAGTTGGGCACCTATTTCAGGGGTTTGGTGTCAAGCTTACAATTAACATGGTCTGTCCGTTTGAACTATCTTAGTTTTGTTTTAGTTTAGAGATACAGTGCGGAAACAGGCCCTTCAGCCCGCCTAGTCCACGCCGACCAGCAGTCCCCACATACTAACACTATCCTGCACACACTAGGGACAATTTACATTTATACCAAGTCAATTAACCTACAAAAATCTGTACGTGTTTGGAGTGTGGGACAACACCTGTAGTCAGGATGGAACCCAGGTTTCTGGCGCTGTGAGGAAGGAACTATACCGCTGCGCCACCGTGCATCACCACCGTACACTATCTGAGGGTCATCAGTGACTAAGGTGACCTGGGAAAGGAGGCTGACCATTGGTTAGCTTGCCTTGCCAATGGAATTGAAAGTTTGCAGAGAACATTGGTGATACTCTTAGATGCTTTCTGTAGATCGCCCATGATGTAGATGCAATCTTTAGTCAGAGGGTGGTGAATCTGTGGAATTCTTTGCCACAGAAGTCAATGGATATTTTTAAGGCAGAGATAGATTCTTGATTAGTACAGGTGTCAGGGATTATGGGGAACAGGCAGGAGAATGGGGTTAGGAGATAAAGATGCATCCGCCACGATTGAATGACAGAGTAGACTTGATGGGCCGAATGGCCTAATTCTACTATTAATTATGATCATATGACCTAAGCATATGGGGTGGTAGAAATCGGTACTACTCTTTATACCCTGAGTTTTGTGTGAGGGTTGAGGTCAGGATTCTCAAACATCTTTTTCTCTAACGGGCAGAGGATGATAATTTGCCCTTAGATTACCCACCTTCCAGAGGCAAGTTTATTGAAGGTGAGATTAAGAAGAATGTTAAGGTGCTGGCACCCCTTTGGATTAAGATTGAATCTATTGTGGAGCTGATAGTTAAAATCAAATCTTGCACACCATCATGGAGCAGATGTAGGATGGAAACAAATTTTGGAGGCTTTCTAAAGGTGAGAACATTGTTCCAGTCCCTCTTGATGGATGGAATCCGATGTTTCTTTGAGTTCAATAAAGCCATGTGTGCGATACTACTAAAGATAGACACAAAATGATGGAGTAACTCAGAGGGTCAGGCGACATCTCTGAAACAAATGGACAAGTGACGTTTCGGATTGGGACCTGAATCTCTCATTGGGTTGCCATACAGCGAAGATTATGTCCACTGTCCATTTGGACCGACAGGATTCACATTGCGACTCTACAAGTCACTGTGGTGGTAGTTGAGGAAGACACTGGCAATGAATTACCTGTGCAGGGAATTCCATCTGTAGTTGCCTTAATTGTATTTCTTTCTTTCTGGCAAATCGTTGAAACTATAGCATCTCCGAGATCCCTAGCATATCCTCCTATTTCTGGATGTGGAAGGTGAGGCTGTGAATTTGTCACTAATGTTCCTCTCTGCCAACTTTTAGAACGTCAGCGGGGGATCCATCTTCGCCTAGTCGTTGTTTCACAGTCGGCTCATGGCATTATTTCTTGCCCGTTTGAACTCGATGCTTTGCTGGGGAAGAAGTCAAGGACAGAGATGTGGCTGAGAAAGACTTTGGAATCATCTTTCCAGCGAGCACTGACTGGCCTTAGTTACTATAACACGGAAGAAAGCTATTTAGACCTTTAGTTCCATGCTGGCTGCCAAAAAACAAACCAAACCACTCAGTGCAGATTTCCCTCTCCCCATTTCATGTTTGTATCAACTCATGCTTGTTTATAGTAATTTGCATACACTATGAGATAACTTACAATAGCCAAATTATAACACACACATCTTTGGGATTTGGGAGGAAATTGAACATCTAGAGCTATAGAGAGATGCTGCATGAAATCAGACCCTTTGGCTTACTGAGACCATCAAATACCTATTTGCACTAATTCTACTTTAAACCAACAATCATCCATTCCTCCCCAGATTCTACTGCTCACATACACACTGGAGGGTAAATTACAGTAGCCAATTGGCAACTTGTTGGGCTCACATGAAGATATAATGCTGAGGCTCTATAAGGCGCTGGTCAGGCCGTATTTGGAGAACCGTAAGCAGATTTCGGTCCCATATCTGAGGAAGAGTGTGTTGGCTCTGGAGAGGGTCCAGAGGAGGTTTACAAGAATGATCCCAGGAATGGGTTAGCATATGAAGAGCATTTGACAGCACTGGGCCTCTACTCGCTGCAGTTTAGGTTGAGGGAGGACCTCATTGAAACTTACAGAATAATGAAAGGTATAGATAGAGTGGATGTGGAAATGATGTTTCCACCGGTGGGAGAGTCTAGGACCAGAGGTCAGAGCCTCAGAATTAAAGAGTGCTCTTTTAGAAAGGAGGTGAGGAGAAACTTCTTTTGTCAGAGGGTAGTTAATCTGTGGAACTCATTGCCACAGAGGGCTGTGGAGGCCAAGTCAGTGGATATTTCTAAGGCAGAGATAGACTAATTCTTGATCCAGGGTTATGGGGAGAAGGCAGAAAAATGGGATTAGGAGACAGAGATCAGCTATGATTGAATGGCGGAGTAGACTCGATGTGCTGAATGGCCTTATTCTACTCCTATAACTCGTGAACATGGTCATTGGGAAAAAGAGTGAAGTCATGCAGACAGCAGGTGATCTCAGGCTCCAGCTTGGGTTTGCTGCTATTGATAAGTTCACCTCCACACCTAGTTCTCAGTGGGCGGGGCCCTTAAGTGTTTGGATGGTAGATGGTTTTGACAGCACTGAAGAATTTGCGAATGTTGTGATTATCGAGGAGATATTGGATCTCCGGAAGCAAAGCGGTACACATACCCCAGTTTGCATTGACAGAGTCAAAGTCAAGATGGTTGAAAACTTCAAATTCCTGGGCGTCAATATCACCAACAACTTCTCCTGGACCACCCATATTGGCAACGACCAAGAAAGCACATCAACGCCTCTACTTCCTAAGAAGGCTCAGGAAGTTTGGCATGTCCCCGACAACTCTCACCAACTTCTACAGATCTCTTCTTATCGAGTCCACACACAAGATTAGTTGTTCGGCCAGAGCTAAACACACCTCTCGGCATCTGCATATAATGGTGTCCGTCTTGTCGCTTCTTGTGCTTCTTGTGCGTGGTGGTGGAAAGATCGGTGGAAACAGGGCCATGACGTTCAAGTTCAAGTTCAAGTGAGTTTATTGTCATGTGTCCCTGATAGGACAATGAAATTCTTGCTTTTCTTCAGCACACAGAACATAGTAGGCATTTACTACAAAACAGATCAGTGTGTCCATATACCATAATATAAATATATACACGTCAACGCTCTTTCCTTGACCCATTCTACAGATGCATCATAGATGCATTTTATCAGGATGCATCGCACTGTAAATGGCTTGATTGTAATCGTGTTTGTAGTCTTTCCGCTGACTGGTTAGCAAGCAATAAAAACCTTTCACTATACCTCGGCACACGTGACAATAAACTAAACTTTTTTGTACATTTTTTGTAGAGTCTCGTTCTTCTGGAATCAGTGGAGCCATTTCCTTTGAGTGCTGGGGATTCTTACCTGATAGAGAAGCTATGAGTCTCTTTACAGTTGTCAATTATGTTGGACTTCAGGGCAACCCAAGCCTTCGATGCAACTGTTCACATGGCATTGTTCTGTTGAATACCTGTTTATACAGGTATGTGCATTGTTAGTGAAGCAATCAGAGGGAGGTGCCCAGGTAATCCTCCCTAGCCTGAAGAAGGGTCTCTACCCGAAACGTCACCTATTACGTCACCTATTACTGCCTCACCCGCTGAGTTTCTACGGCATTTTTATCTACCTTCCTCCCTAGCCTAAGGTAATTTCAACCAAATGTGACGTTCAGATCAAAGCTGTTCTTAAATGTGTTTGTAAAGATAATGGATCTGATTGGAACTGGATCAAGTTGCTGGTCTCCAATGATAGTTCCATTCAGATCCATTATCATTAACTAGGAAAACCTGAATCCCCACCAAAATCACTAGGGTCATGAGTCCCGAGTCATCGCTATCCTTGACATTGGTTAAAATAGGCAATTCACCAACAGAAAACCAGTTAGAAGACAATAGACAATAGGTGCAGGAGTAGGCCATTTGGCCCTTCGAGCCAGCACCGCAGGAGTGGGCCATTCGGCTCTTTAAACCAGCACCACCATTCAATGTGATCATGGCTGATCATCCACAATCAGTACCCCGTTCCTGCCTTCTCTCCATATCCCCTATCTTCAAGAGCCCTATCTAGCTCTCTCTTGAAAGTATCTAGAGAACCGGCCTCCACCGCCCTCTGAGGCAGAGAATTCCACAGACTCACAACTCTCTGTGTGAAAAAGTGTTTCCACATCTCTGTTCTAAATGGCTTACCCTGTATTCTTAAACTGTAGTCCCTGGTTTTGGACTCCCCCAACATCGGGAACATGTTTCCAATGGGCGGGGCAATAGATTGTTAAAATTATTTTGTCTTAATATGATTGTTGCAATCTCTTTTTAAGATTTTAGTTCAGCTTAGGGATACGGCATGGAAACAGACCCTTCTTCCCATCGAGTCCACTCCGACCATTGATCACCTGTTCACACTAGTCCTATATTATCCTACCTTTTCACCCACTCCCAATACATTAGGGGCAATTTTACAATTAACCCACAAAACTGGCATGTCTTTGGGAAGTGGGAGAAACCTGCAGTGGAAACCCATGCTGTCAGAGGGAGAAGATGCAAAGTCATGGACAGTACCCAAGCTCAGGATTGAACCTGGGTCTCTGGTGCTGGGAGGCAGCAGCTGTGCAGATTTTATTGGGTACCGATGTGCTTACCCAGAGGCGCACCGAGCCACCTAAAAGTATTTATTTTTGTTTGTAATCAACTTAGTTTAACAAAACATTATTAATTTCAATCAGTTCAATTAATCATTTCCATTTTTTATAAATGTGACAGAATGTAAGACCTGTGAAAACCATTTGATTCTACGACAATCCGACAGAAGGCAAGGTTCCTCTTTGCAAGCCATCAAAAGTCTATCCTGGGCCTATTGAGGATGGAGGCCACTTGCACTACACCACCTGAGACCCATTTGCTGTGTAGAACGTGTTGCACACCTCCAGTGAGAACAGCCGCCTAGGTATGTGTGGGCCGAAGATAGACACAACAAGCTGGAGCAACTCAGCGGGTCAGACAGCATCTCTGGAGAGAAGGAATAGGTGACATCACCTAATACTTTTCTCAAGACCATCACCTGTTCCTTCTCTCCAGAAATGTTGCCTGACTCGCTGAGTTACTCCAGCCATTTGTGTCTATCTTCGGTTTAAACCAGCATCTGCAGGCCCTTCCTACACAGAGGTAATGTTTCGGTTCGAGACCCTTGTGCGTGTGAAGGATGTGACCTACCATTGTCAGTGAGATACGCCCTATTGTTAAATAAAGATCCCAAATTCAGCAGCGATTCCCCATCACAATCACTGTCTGGTTGCAGTTCTGGCTTTGATGTCATTGCTTTTTCTAAGGGACACTAATTATTGTCAAACACACCCCATATACTCTGACAGGTAAATATGCCTTTCATCTGTATGTACTTACCTAATAAAATCTGAACCATTAATTTTAATGAACTGAAAATTATAGGTTGCACACCCATCATTTTCAGTGATAATAAATATCAACTGCAGTTTGGCAACTAATGAGGTAAAATAGTCATGATATTCAAAAAAGCCAACTTTAGCATTTGCATCAGCATATTTGCAAAACTAGACTAAATTCCAATATTGGTGGTCAGTGGGGGGAGGGGGGGTTCTGGAGCGCTAGTATGGATGTTGTGAGCTGATGGGACTGGTTTCCAGAGGGCTAATATGTTGGCCGAATGTATTCTTGTGCTGGCGGCTCAGTCACTCAAGCCTGGTGTGCTGGCAGCTTACTCACTCAAGGCTGGTGGGCTGGCAGTTGACTCATGGCTATTCCTTGGAATGCCACTTCAAGCAGGGTGCAAGGCCACCAAATTCGAGTGCAGTGTCATACCACTTCAAGCACGGTGCAAGGCCTCCAAATTCGAGTGCCGTATCATACCACTTCAAGCAGGGTGCAAGGCCAGTTTCCTACCACTTCAAGCAGGGTGCAAGGCCACCAAATTCAATTGCAGTTTCATACCACTTCAAGCAGGGTGCAAGGTCACCAAATTCAAGTGCAGTTTCCTACCATTTCAAGCAGGGTGCAAGGCCACTAAATTCAAATGCAGTTTCATACCATTTCATGCAGGGTGCAAGGCCACTAAAGACAGAGAGTCATGACCTTTCCCTCCCCCTTCTTGCAGAGACTGAGCCACGACCACACTTCCAGGATTTATACTCCCTACCACCAGAAGGGGCTTCATGGTGTGATTGACAAGAGAGAGAATCTCAACATTTTTTAAACACTAATAACTCTTTTATTTTTAATCGATGGGAAAAATCCTCGGCACCTGATGAGCGGAGGGGGACTTTGCGTAAGAGTACCAAAAATCACAGCTGTACATGGTAGCGTTTTTCCTAAAATCACTATACAGCGCAAACAGGAAGTGGTCAAGATTAGACTTTTAATTATATAGATGGCAACTTTTCAATTAGGCAAGGCAACTTTAGCATTCTCAAACCAACTTTTCAATCAGGCAAGGCAATTTTAGCATTCTCAAACCAACTTTTCAATTAGGCATGGCAACTTTAGCATTCTCAAACTTACTTTTCAATTAGGCAAGGCAACTTTAGCATTCTCAAACCAACTTTTCATTTAGGCAAGGCAACTTTAGCATTCTCAAACTAACTTTTCAATTAGGCAAGGCAACTTTTGCATTCTCAAAACAAAAGCACTTTTGCATTTTCAAACCAAAAAACATTTTTGCATTTTCAAACTACATTTTCAAGCCACATTAAGGGCACTGACAGGTCAGTAAAACCACTCACAGTTAAGTAGACATGTGTTCAGTGTTATTCACAGCTCAGACTGAGAATTGCGACATCTCGCTCCCCCATCTTGCAGAGAACTCAGGCACCTCCACACTTCTGGGTTTTATAGTCCCTCCAGGGGCGTGGCCTTCAGGAGAGAGAATCTCAACATTTTTTAAACATTAATAAGTCTTTTATTTTTCATCGATGGGAAAATCCTTTTGTCCTGCACAGCAGAGGAGGACTGAGTAAGATGGCCAAAAATCACAGCCGTAAGTGGCAGCATTTTTTCTAAAATCCATATACAGAATAACAGGAAGTAGTCAAGATGAGACTTTTAGTAATATAGATGATAATTCTGTGCAAATGCGATTGTTAAGACCGTGGATCCTACACTGGACCCCTTGCTAATGATTGATTTACTAATCGGAAATACCACCAGCTACATGATGTTGAGATGGTTCAGGTATTGGAATATGCAAAACAGAGAAAGTAATGAAAATAAATTCACGCCACAATTGTGGCATGGAAAAGGAGTCGTTTCTGCAATACAACACCATTAGTCGGGCAGTTCTGCGAGAGAATGTACCTGGGGTAATGCAGACACGAGGAAGATCAGATGCTGGTTCACATATATAGATTCAAAGTGCTGGAGTAACTGAACAGGTCAGGCAGCACCACTGGAGAACATGGATAGGTGGCATTTCAGGTCCCGACCTATTCTTCAGAGATGCTGCCTGATTCAATGAGTTGCCAATTCGTATTGATTTTAGTCTACCAATGAGGAAGTCAAGGATCCAATTGCATAGGGAGAAGCAGAGAACCAGTTCTCTGAGTGTGATAAGTTTGGAGGGGATTTTATGCACTTCTATAAGATCACCCCTCAGTCTCCAGTGCTCCAAGGAATATCATCCTAGCTTGCCAAATCTCTCATTGTTGCTTATTCGCTCAGGTCCTGGGAAATGCTGGGTTTGCAGCCTACAATTTTCATTAACCTATTGGCTTAGTTTGACGTTTTCCCTCCAGCTGTTGGAAATCTGAGTTGCATCAAGATCAGCGGGGGATCTGGGGAGGGAGGGGGGGGGGGGGGGGGGGGGGGGGGGAATAATGCCATTAATGATCTCTCTCCTGAATCAAAAGATTTAGGATTAAGAATGAAACCAAGAAACAACAGAGAAGGAAATGGTGCGAAAAAAAGGGGCTAGCTGTGAATATCATTGGCAGGTTCAGCTGGTCATTAAGGTGTGTACGAGGAGTTTCCTGAAACTCAGGGGGAGGAGGGGTGATGGTGAATGAGCTTTGGTGAGCTAGTGGGAGTGTGGCAGAAATCATTCAGCAGTTACGGCAATGTGCATCTCACAGAATATCTTCTCCCAGGGTACAGAACCCTGGATAATTTGTACATTAGTCATGATGTTCACATTAAACACGCCCATTATTTTTCTGGAAAATTTGGGTCAAATGTTTAGCAAGTGTCGTGTCCTGTAGCCTGAAGTATGGGTGTAGGAATTAATATGCGCCTGATTTTGACCACAGTTGCAAATGTTTCTATATTTGCTAAATTTCTATATTTGCTAAGTAAAGGGTTTACAACCTTGCTTTGCCATGGGCACTTAACATCCAGACATTTTGTCCATACCAGTGTGGCACATGCCACAGTCGTGACTCACAGTAAAGAGTACCATTTAAGATAAAACACTTAAGGTAGTGAAATTACAAAAGGCCAGTTAATAAGATCATGGGTGATTTTTTATTTCAGTGTCACTTTATTGCATTTAACCCATTCCCTTTATTCTATTAACGTACAAAAAAATCTGTCACTCACCATCATGGACACACTGATTTAGATTTGATGGCACTCTTGAGTAGATATTTCCGAAGATCCATTGCCTTCATTTCTTCTCATTTCTGTCCTGAATTGGAAACATTAACTTTGCATCAAAGCCCTGACGAATTCTGTGTGTTTCAGTAAGATCACTTCTGAATAAAGTCAATGGAATATACAACCCTTCCCTCCTGTATCCACCTTTTACTTGACAGGCTTTTTCTTTATTTCTTGCCTCTACTCTCTTCCAGCTTTCTCCACCTCCCCCCCCCCTCCCCCATTGCCCACCCTACCCAAAACGTCACCCATCCATGTCCTCCAGAAATGCTGCCTGGCGTGCTGAGTTACTCCAGCACTTTGTGTCTCCTTTTGAGAATAAACACAGTCTGCTTAATCGCTCCACATCTGACAAACCCACCATCCCAAGAACCAATGTGGTGAACCTTTGGTGCACTCCCAGTTGAACAAGTATGTCTTTCCTAAGGTAGGGAACACAGTCGTACTTAAAATTCCAGTTGCTTTGTCAGCAGAGCCCTAATTATTTGGAATAAGATATCACTTGTACTCTGATCCTCGTGCGCGTGCACGCCAGAGGCTGAAACATCGCCTGTCCATGTCTTCCAGAGATGCGGCCTGACCCACTGAGTTCCTCCAGTGCTTTGTGCTTTGTTTTGTAAACCAGCATCTGCCGGTCCTACATATTACTACATTCTTAAATGCTGTTTAATCTACTTGATAATTTCTTCTGAAGTGTGTGTGTGGACACAAGGGACTTACTGAACATCAATACCTCTAATCTCTTTTTATTTAAAAAAAAAGTATTTTTATTTTTCCAACCAAAGTGGGCAATCTCACATTTTCCACAGTATTTTTCTTCTTCTGTATTCATTGGACCTACCTCCAACCCCCTGAAATCTGTCTGTGTCTTTTTCACAGGCCAGACTGCCAACTAGTTTTGCAGATATATCACATTTGATGTCTTCTTCACAAGTTCACAAGTTATAGGAATAGAATTAAGCCATTCGGCCCATCGAGTCTACTCCACCATTCAATCATAATGTGGATAAATGTGAGCTTATTCACTTTGGTGGCAAAAACAGGAAGGCTATCTAAATAGTGTCAAGTTGGGAAAAAGGGAAGTACAACGTGGTCTGGGGGTCATTGTTCATTAGTCACTGAAAGTAAGCATGCAGGTACAGCAAACAATAAAGAAAGCGAATGGCATGTTGGCCTTCATAACAAGAGGAGTTGAGTATAGGAGCAAAGAGATCCTCCTGCAGTTGTACGGGCCCCTAGTAAGACCACACCTGGAGTATTGTGTGCAGTTTTGGTCCCCTAATTTGAGGAAGGACATTCTTGCTATTGAGGGAGTGCAGCGTTGGTTCACGAGGTTAATTCCCGGGATGGCGGGATTGTCATATGTTGATAGATTGGAGCGGCTGGGCTTGTATACTCTGGAATCTAGAAATGATGAGAGGGGATCTTATTGAAACATATAAGATTATTAAGGGTTTGGACATGCTAGAGGCAGGAAACATGTTCCCAATGTTGGGGGGTCCAGAACCAGGGGCTACAGTTTAAGAATAAGTGGTAAGCCATTTGGAATGGAGATGAGGAAAAACTTTTTCACACAGAGAGTTGTGAGTGTGTGGTTCTCTGGATGCTTTCAAGAGAGAGTTAGATAGAGCTCTTAGGGATAGCGGAGTTAAGGGATATGGAGAGAAGGCAGAAACGGGGTACTGATTGTGGATGACCAGCCATGATCACATTGAATGGCAGTGCTGGCTCAAAGGTCCGAATGGCGTACTCCTGCACCTATTGTCTATTGTTTATTGTCTATCATGGCTGATCTCTGCCTCCTAATCCCATTTTCCTGCCTTCTCCCCATAACTCTCTCAAGAGAGAGTTATGGGGCTGTCCCACTGTACGAGCTAATTCAAGAGCTCTCCCGAGTTAAAACAAAACTTGTGGTAAGCACGTAGAATGTACGTTGCGGGTACGTCAGAGCTCGGGACGTCTCTTAGCAGCTCGTAACTCTAACGGCAGGTAGTCGAGAAACGCGGTAAGCTCGTGAAGACTCGTGAAGAATTTTCAACATGTTGAAAAATGTCCACGAGAGCCCCAAGTACCTACGAGCGGCCATTACCATAATTCTCCGAGTTCGAATCAGGGGAAACGCGGGAGAACTCTTGAATTAGCTTGTACAGTGGGACAGCCCCATTAGATTTAGCTCTTTGGGCTAAAGGAATCAAGGGATATGGGAACAAAGCAGGAACGGGGTGCTGATTTTAGATGATCAGCCATGATCATATTGAATGGCGGTGCTGGCTCGAAGGGCCGAAAGGTCTTTTCCTGCACCTATTTTTCTACGTTTTCTATGTTTCTAACCCTTGACACCCATTCTAATCAAGAATTTGTCTATTTCTTCTTCCAGATAATGAATGTAGAGTGAGGAGCTGGGGCCAAGCACAGATCACAACAGCATCAGAAAACTTGCAGCAAATTTAAACACACTTTTTAGCAAAGGGTGGAAAAAGAAAACAGAGAGTTTATGTATTCCTATTCTCTCTTCACTGACTATAATGAATGCTCAGTCCATCTGTGGATTAGCCCCATTAAAATGCACTCTGGATTTGTTTTATTATCTTTCGTGGCATCTTATTTAAGGTTTTCTGACACTTCAACGGTAGCAAATTAATAAATTTAGCCTTATCTATCTTAGCAGTTAAAATCTCAAGAAAATATTACAAATTTGACAAATGTGATTTTCATTTCATAAATCTGCGTGATCAGTTTTATTATTGTTTTTAAATGCCCCGTTTCCACTTCCTGAATGACACTTTCCAGCATTTTCCATACCACTGATGTTAGGCTGACTGGAGGTTACCCTGGGCTTGATTTTTCTACCTAAAAATTTGTGCGAACCATTCTGGAATCACAAGTTCACACGTTCACAAGTTATAGGAGTAGAATTAGGCCATTCGGCCCACCGAGTCCACTCTGCCATTCAATCATGGCTGATCTCTGCCTACAAATCCCATTTAATAATAATAATAATAATAATAATAATACATTTTATTTTCGGGCGCCTTTCAAATCTCAAGGTCACCTTACAAAGATTAAACAGAAGAGAAAAAAAAAACAAAAATAAAACATATAGTCGGAGAAAAATAAATAATAAGGACATCATCAATACACAAATTAAAGATAAAAAATCCAGTCCCCAACCCCAGTTCTCCCAAAAGTCAGGCCTATTAAGGCCACCGCTGTTGCCTCAACGGAGGCCCGATGTTCCTGGCCGTTCTAGCCGGGTGGTCTTGCCCCGGCGTCGGGAGAGTCCTCGCAGTGGCTGGGCCACCTGGAACGGCCGTTTCCTAGCAGGGGATTGTCGGCTTCCGAAGCCGACAAGGATGCACCGAGTTGGAGCTCCCAGGCTCCCGATGTTAATGTCGGCGCCGCCCGTTCCGCTCCGCAGACCCGCAGCCCGGAGGTGTTGCTCTCGGCGGTCCAGCTCACCGGAGCTCCAGCGCGTCGATCCAGCGCGGCGACCCAGGCAAGGCATCGCCTGCTCCGCGATGGCGCTCCAGCGCTGTGCCACCACCGAAGCCGTGGTGCTGGGCGGTCCCCACCAGGAAACGGCGCTCCAAGCCCGCTGGTAGGCCATGAGGACGCGTCGACGGGCAGCCCAGAGAAAAAGCTGCCTCACCGACCAGGTAGGGACCTAGAAGTAAGGTTACCACCTTCCCCCCACAATAAGAAGTCCATTTCTCCGAAAAAACTACGAACAAAACTAACTAAAAACTGGAAAAAAAAATGAATTAAACGGACGGCTGCTGGTTAGCAGCCGTTCCCCAAGATGGCTCCTCCTCCTCTCCTTAACCCTCAGCTCCCGTTCTAATCAAGAATTTGTCTATCTCTGCTGTAAAAATATCCATTGACTTGGCCTCCACAGCCCTCTGTGGCAATAAATTCCACAGATTAACTACCCTCTGACTAAAGAAGTTCCTCCTCACCTCCTTTCTAAAAGAGCGCCCTTTAATTCTGAGACTATGACCTCTGGTCCTAGACTCTCCCACCAGTGGAAACATCCTTTCCACGTCCACTCTATGCCTTTCGTTATTCTGTAATTTTCAATGAGTTCCCCCTTCAACCTTCTAAACTCCAGTGAGTGGAGGCCCAGTGCTGTCAAACGCTCATCATATGCTAAGCATATCGTAAGAACTTAAGTGACAGCAGGAGCAGGCTCCATTGTTCACTAAGATAACACAATTTAGAGCACTTTTCCAGCACTTTTCTCATATCCCTCGGTTACATTCATGCCAAATTTTGAGTTTCCACAGGTATTCGGGATAGAAAATTGCAAAGGTTCAACACCTTCGCATGGGCATTTCCCCTCATCTCAGTCACACAACATGTTATTACAGTTTCTCAGTTTAGTTTATTGTCAGGTGTCTCGAGGTACAGTGAAAAGTTTCTTGTTGCGTGCAAACCAGCAGGAAGACAATACATGATTACAATCAAACCATTTACAGTGTATAGGATAATGATAAGGGACTAACGTTTAGTGCAAGGCAAAGCCAGCAAAGTCCGATCAAGGATAATAGCGTCCCCTATTAAGTTAGAACACAGCATAGAAACGGTTTCTTTGGCCCGCAATGTTTACACCAAATATGATGCTAATCTAAACTAATCTGATCTGCCTGTACATTATCCATATCGTTCCATTCCCTGCATATCTGTGTACCTATTTTATGGGGCTGTCCCACTGTACGAACTAATTCAAGAGTTCGTACAGTTTCCCCTGATTCGAACTGGGAGAATTACGATAATAGCCGCTCGTAGGTACTCGGGGCTATCGTGGACATTTTTCAACATGTTGAAAAATCATGTTGACAAAAGAATTAATGACAAAAATCTCAAAAGAAACATGGGAAAATTATTTGATATATATACATAAATGTTCGATTAACGCTAGACACAATTTAATTCAATTTAAAATATTACATAGATTATATTATTCAAAAACTAGGTTGAATAAATTTTATCCAAATATCTCTCCCATCTGTGATAAATGTCTTTCTCAAAATGCCAATATTACACACTCATTTGTTTCTTGTACAAAACCTCATAAATTTTGGTGTGATATATTTGATATATTCACAAAGCTATTTAAGGTAAAAATGGAACCGAATACTGAAATGATTATATTGGGAGTAAGGGGAGCCGGGAATAAATTAAATAAACCCCAAAACTCATTCTTTAATTATGGGTTAATAATGGCAAAAAAACTTATACTTAAATTTTGGAAAAAGGCTAATACACCAACAGTTAAAATGTGGATCAGTAATATGTTGGACACAGCACATTTGGAAGAAATGAGACTCCTCCTAATAGATAAACAAAACCAATTCTTAATGAGTTTGTCTCCATTTATTGATTTCTTGGAGTCATATGGTGCAACAGTATCGTGAAAATTAAAAGTTTCAGGTCTGGGTGAAAGACGACATAGAATATAAAAAATCATCTCCTTGTGGCGATTGGATAAACTCCCTCCTGCTTTCCTCCCTCACTTATTTCTTTTCTTCACTATTTCCTTTTTCTGCTTCTTACTCACGCACACTAGTCTATACTTCACTCTTTACTACCTCTTTTTCTTTTTCTCTTCTTACTTTTCTCTTTTTTAAAAAAAAGGAAGTTGTACAGAGAATGTAATATGTTAACATAATTTTGGGAACCTGGAAAAAGGTACCACTGTATTGGACTTACTTCTAATAAATAAAATTAAAAAAAAAGAAAAACAAATGTCAACACGTTGAAAAATCTTCACGAGTCTTCCCGAGCTTACCAGAGTACCTGCCGTTAGCGTTACGAGCCGCTAAGAGACATCCCAAACTCCGACGTACCCGCTCCGTACATTCTACATGCTTACCACGAGTTTGATTTTTTTTAAACTCGAGAGAGCTCTTGAATTAGCTCATACTGTAGGACAGCCCCTTAAGCTTGTTAAACACCATTATTGTAGCCTCCTCCACCACCATCCTGCCAGTGCCAACCAGGCACCCAGGCACCCAAACAACGAAAAACAAATCACACACATCTCCTTTAATTTAACCTTTAAAACTATGGCTTCTAGGTTTTGCTCTATGGGGAAAAGGTTCTGATTGTCTACCCTATCTATGCTCATAATTTTAGACACATTATCAAGGCTCCCCTCACCCTCCGACGTTCCAGAGAAAACAATCCTAGTTTGTCTGACCTTTCCTTGGAGCTAATGCTTTCTAATCCAGGCGGCATTCTGATAAAACCCTACTGTATCCTCTCCCAAGTTTTCACATTCCTCCTGTAATGGGACTCTGCTCCAAGGGTCCACAGAGAGCGAAGGGAAATACTTTCCCTGCATTTAACATGGCTTGATAGATTAGAATTTTGTAATGTTCAGTGAAATGTCCCCTCGTTCTTCACCACTCTGAAGAATACAGTCCCAAGCTACTCCATCCCTCCCCGCACAGCAAATACACCAATTCTGGAACAAATCAGTTCTGTGAGCGAGTGGTGGAGTGGCAGGAATCATCCACCAATGTATGACAATTTGTATCTCAGGAATATCTTCTCCCTGGTGCAGAATTCTGGATAATTTGCACATTAGTCACAGGGTCCACATTGAAGGAGCTGTCCCATTTGGGCGGCCTAATTGGCGAGTTAAAAAGAGTGTCTTCGACCTTCCAGCTCAAGGGCACTTGCCTGGAAAGCCTCGACTGGATCGACCATCCGCGTTGAAACCGTGAGCTGGATCGACCGACCGCACACACACACTCACACACTCAAACAACATTGCGAAGGCGGGGGCCAGGGAAAGCAGAGGAGCGCTGTCTGTGCGATTAAGAAAAAGGTAAAATGGCTGCAGTGTAAGGTAAGTCCTTTAGAGAGTGCGGAGGGGGGGGAGGAGGGGAGAGAAGGGAGTGAGAAGGGGGCGGGGGGGGGGGAGAAGGGGAGAGAAGGGGAGAGAAGGGGAGAGAAGGGGAGAGAAGGGGAGAGAAGGGGAGAGAAGGGGAGAGAAGGGGAGAGAAGGGGGGGGGGGAGAAGGGGGGGGAAGGAGTGGAGACACTTTTAAGAAGTCAGACAACTTATAATAAAGTTTGGCGGGCATTTAACCTACCGGTCGGTTCTCCTTGGTCCTGAAAACACCAATGAGCCAATCAAAATGCCCGGTCAGCGAAGGAGATTGCCTTCGGCTGCCCTCGACTGCCTGTAACTACATGGCAACCCCACTGCACTGCACTACGAGTTCAAAAGAAGCATGCCGACCAAATTTTACTTGCGGAAATTTTTTCAGCATGCTGAACATTTTTCTGCGACCTAGATAAGGCTGCGAGTATTCGGGAACTTCCCGCGAGCATGAAGGAGAGTTCCAGAGACCTCATAGGACCTCCTAAGACCACGTGCCGACCATGCTGCGAATTTGAGCCAAGGGAAAACTCTTCTAAACTCGCAGGTTAGGTCGCCACAGTGGGACAGCCCCTTAAGTTTGCCACTATTTTGCTGGAAATATCTGGTCAAATGTTTAGCAAGTGGCATGTTCTGCAGCCTGAAGATTGGGTGTAGGAATCAGATTTGACCGCGGGTGCAAATACAAATCTCCCTATATTTTCCAAGCAAAGGGCTCACAAGTTTACTCAGTCATGGACTCTTAAAATTCAGACATTTTGGCCATACCAATGTGCCACATGCTGCATTCTTCACTCTCAGCAAAGTTAATTTTGTGCTACCATGTAATGGAAGAATGTAGGACGTCAAATCATTTCTGATTCTTTGCTAAAACTCCTGTAGATCACACGCACCCTTTCTTGGGTAGGGATACTAAACTCAGTGCTTTTCTGTGACATGACATTGGTATGGCATACATACACCTCCAGAGACTGATGAAAATGCATACCAGCACCTTTAACTAAAAATTAGATTAATGTCCAATAGTCAATAGTATTTTAGTCTGCAAAAAGTGTAGTTGCTTTAGAGTTGCTGAAGATAGACACAAAATGCATGAATAAATCAGCGGGACTGGCAGCATCTCTGGAGAGAAGGAATGGGTGGCGTTCTGGGTTGAGACCCTTCTTCAGACTGTGAGAGATCCAGAGATGCTGCCTGTCCCGCTGAGTTACTCCAGCATTTTGTGTCTGTCTTCCCTGCTTTCGGGGCCGGATTGAGACCTTTAGAGGCCCTAAGCACTGAAAAGATTATGGTGTCCCCATATATATGTAATTCAAAATAAAAACAATACTAAGCCGTAAAATAAAATTTTATCTTTCGAAATGAAACAAAACTTACAGTAAGATTTATTTACAGGAAACGCTACAGCACCAGTATTACATTGCATTAAAAAAATGTGACATTAGAATGAGAATACAAAGACGACTCTAAATTCAATAAAGGGTCAACCATTCAGCTATATATTTTAATTTATATTTCAAAAAGGTTTTCCCCTACTTTTTTTAATTGCAAAGTCTTTGATCATATCCTCAAAACTAATCTGACGTAACAAATCTGGTTCTATACTTAGCAGGGATAAGGCATCCAGCCTGTCTTGTCGCATAGTTGTTCTGTAGTCATCATCATCACCATGTGATAAAATACATACATACAGTCAAAAGCAGCACTGCCCCTGTTTTCAGTATCATCACATTTTTATAAGTACTACTACACAAATATATTATCATGAAACATTATATACTCTCAGCAGTGTCATGAAATGAGTGAGTAAAAACTGGGGAATCAGCTGACTAAGAGGCCTGGCCCACTTTCAAGACCTAATTCACAACCTCTGCCGAGTTTGCCCTTGACTCATACTCGCAGCTTGGTCGTCACGAGGTCGAAGGAGGTCGTAGGTAGGTCGTAGGTGGTCGTAGGTAGGTTGTAGGAGGTTGTGATGCTGGTCGTAGGTACTCGTGGCATCAAGTATGTCGGGGCATTTTTTCAACATGATGAAAAAAGTCCACGAGTAAAAAAGGTCGTGAATTAGGTCGTGGAAGTGGGACAGGCCCTATACAATGTTAGCATGTGTGTTGTGGCCCGTTGAGTGTGCGACTGAGCGCTGCTGCACTCACAAGTCTCAGACCCTGTCAGTGGACGGGAGTCACGGGACAGGACGAAGACGTTAACTGATATCTCTTTTATAGCATATTCCATTTTTCATCTCCTTACAATATGCATTGTCTCATCTACGTGGCACATCAATTGAAGAGAGAGAGAGTAAGATTTAATTCAGCGAATAGTAGGCCACAGTTCCACTTTGTCCCTGAGCATGCAAATGGTGTAAGTAGCTTGAAGTGCTCCATGGTTGTTATATTACCCTCGTTTCCTAATTCATACCATGCCATACATTGCCACAACAGTTTGGATATTCTTTTTACAACTGATTTTTCTAACTTCAAGTATCCCCGGCATTCCCTCTCTCTCCATTCCTCCAGCACCCGTCGTACCAGCTTCATAGTCATCGTGTTGAGTTTCATTGCCTGTTCTTGTTTTCACCTAGACCACAGCTAACCATGACCTGTTTCCTTTATCATCGTTACTTTTTGCATATCTTTTTAGTTTAGATTAGAGATACAGCGCAGAAACAGGCCTTTTCGGCCCACCGGGTCCGCACCGACCAGCGATCCCCGCACATTAATACTATCCTACACTCACTAGGGACAATTTTTACATTTACCAAGCCAATTATCCTACAAACCTGTGTGTCTTTGGAGTGTGGGAGGAAACAGAAGATCTTGGAGAAAACCCCCGCAGGTCACCGGGAGAATGTACAAACTCCGTACAGACAGCACCCATAGTCAGGATTGAACCTGGGTCTCTGGCGCTGTAAGCGCTGTAAGGCCGCTGCCAAGACTACGGGTGCTGTCTGTACAGAGACTCATTCATTTGCTCTATATCTCTCTATATCTTTCATTTCCCTTTCCCCTGACACTCAGTCTGAAGAAAGGTCTCGACCTGAAACATCTCCAGAGATGCTGCTTGACCCGCTGAGCCTTCATCTTTCATGTCCGTCTTCCATGTTTCAAATGTTGACATCGTTGTCATCGTCCGTCCTGAAAAGGACGCAAGCTTCCAGCGACAATTAGTAGAAGCCATCACTTGTTGCAATAGATGATGGTGGTAGCAGAATTAGCTCAGGATACTTCCAGTTTCCAGCCCCGCGACGTGGACATTTCTGCTATGGGGCCACCCGCTGAGTTACTCTAGCTTTTTGTGTCTATCTTTTTCCCTACAAACGTTTGGTGTACTTTGATGTTTCCTGTCTCTACCCAATTTGTTTCCACATGCTTTTCTGAGCTTGGATCCTTTCTTCCAAAAACCCTTATCCTATTTGTTAACATTGTGGTTACCTCACCTCCTTTTGTACTTTAAAATAAAGACATTGCTGGAGTAATTCAGTGGGCCAGGCAGTATCTCTGGAGAACATGGATGGGTGACATTTTGGATTGGGGTGATCTTATAGAAGTGTACAAAATCATGAAAGGAATAGACAGGGTAAACACACAGAGTCTCCTGTCCAGAGCAGGGGAATCGAGCACCAGATGACATTGGTTTAAGGTGAGGGGGGGAAAAGATTTAATAGGACCTGAGCAGTAACTTATTTACACAAAGATTAATGGGTATATGGAATGAACTGCTGGGGGAGGTAGTTGAGGCAGGGACTATTGCAATGTTTAAGAAATATTTAGACATGTACATGGACTGGATAGGGTTATGGGCCAAATGCTAGCAGGTTGGAGTAGTGTCGATGGGACATGTTGGTCTTGGTTCTTGGTTCTTGGTTCTTGGGTCCTCCAAAATATTCCAACTGGAATTTAAACTGGAGGTGGTGAAGGGAGGGATTAAGCCAGAAAGGGTATAAAGAACACACTATAGAATTTGACATAAAACATCCCCACACAGCAGAATCAAAGTTTCCCACTATGTGGGAAGGCACCAAAGTCAGTCTCTTCCTCCACTGTTCCCCGTGGTCAGGGCCTCCCCAAGCCCTCCGCAGTTGCAGCTACGGGCGGCCCGATGTTCAGGACCGCTCGCCGGGGTGATACAAGTCCGACGTCGGGGCTGCGGGACGTCCTCAGCGGCGTGGACACCAGAGTCGGCCCCCTCCTACCGGAGTCGGCGGCTTCCAAAGTCCGTAGGCTGCGCCGGGTGGAGACTGCTGCTGGAGACCCTCTGCAAGGCGCCCCAGGACTCCACGATGTTGTTCAGCGCCGCCCGCGTTGGAAGCTCTCCGCACCAGAGCTCCACGATGTTGGAGCAGCGGCCCAATGCTCCGGAGCTCCAAACGGCGACCCAGGTAGGCATCGCCCGCTCCGCGGTGACTCCAGCGCTGCGCCGCCGCTGTAGCAGCCCTGGTCCGGTTCCCGGTCCCCGGCAGGAAAGGCCGCTCCGATCCAGCTGGTAGGCCGCGAGGTGGGGGGCGAGGACGCGACTCGGAGGAATAGTCGCGTCCCTGCCAGGAAGAGACTGGGAAACGGTTTCCCCCTTACCCTGCCCCCCTCCCTCACATAGAAAAGTTAAAGTTTCCCCCAACACAAAACTTTAGACTAACTAAAAATAAAAATAAAGATTGAAATAACAGACAGGCTGTACAGAGGCTGCTGCAGTGCAGCGCCCCCTCCGGTCCCATCCAGTCAGTGTGGGCAACGTGGGATGCCGGGCCTGTTTCCACACTAAATTATTCTATGACGCTGCCTGAAATACCACTAAGATATATTTTGTTATAGTATTGAGCAGCACCATCCCACCATATTGTTTAATATACATGCAATTTTGAACTATTTGCATTTGCAAAAACTGTATGGTTTAGTCTGGGGTGTAAAATCAATTTGTCGGTAGGCTGCTGTTAGAGCAGGAGGCAGGGCCAGACTTGGCAGTAACCATGGAAAACATCTTTGAAATGCACCTATCTCCAACATTGCTGTGAGAGAGATTAAACTCTTTGGACAGATCTAATGCCTTGTTTATAAATAGTTTGGTCCATCTAATATTTATGTCTTGTAAATACAAATATAAACAAAAAAGACAATTTTGGGCCCAGATTTGGCTGGATTTTGCCAGAGTTTCTCTGTGGGTCTCTGGGCCATTCATTATGTAAATGCTGGCAAGCATTGGACTCCCACAGAAATGCAAAAGTTCAAAATTTGTCGGCAAACATCACCAGCAATTCTCTGTCTGCATTCTGCTTCTGACTTCTGCCTGGGAGTCCAGTGATGGGGTTGACTCTGCTGGGATTCCCCAACACTGCGATGTAGGATCTGCGAGTTTCATTTTGTTTAGTTTAGTTTAGAGGTACAGCGCAGAAACAGGCCCTTCGGTCCAGCGCGTCTGCGTTGCCCAGCGATCCCAGCACATTAACACTATCCTACCCACACTAGGGGAAATTTACATTCATACCAAGCCAATTAATGTGCGTCTTGTACGTGTTTGGAGTGTGGGAGGAAACCGAAGATCTCAGAGAAAACCCACGCGGTCACAGGGAGAACGTACAAACTCCGTGCAGACAGCACCCGTAGTCGGGATTGAGTCCGGCGCTCCAAGTGCTGTAAGGCAGCAACTCTACTGCTGCGCCACCGTGCCGCCTAAAGTTGATTAATTTAAAATGTCATTTTACAGATGCAAGATTAAAAATGCAAGCATCAGCATTTTTTTTTTTAATTGCACATGTGTTTACAATAATACCTTCAATTATTAAATAGTGTTTTTTCTTGATTGCTTATTTTTTGATTAATAATTTTTAACTTCTTTAATTGACACTTAATTTTCAAATAGTTTTAAATGTTTCTAAATGCCAGTTTGAAAGATAATAAAAAAGGACAAATTAAATGTGGAGAAATAGCAGAATGGAGATGCTGTAATCTAGAGCAAAAGCAAACTGCTGGAGGAACTCAGTAGGTGAAGCAGTATCTGCGGAAGGAAGGGAATCGTTGACATTTAGGGCCAAGGTCTCAACTGGAAATGTTGACAATTCCTTACTGTCTCCTTGAACCACCCACAGATGTTGCTTGACCTGGTGGTTTCTCCAGCAGTATGTTTTTTGCTTCTGTCAGATGAGAGTATCAAAGTCTGAAGAAGGGGTTCGACCCGAAACGTTACATTTTAGTGGTCTGAGAAACGACTAGTGGAGTTTTCAACAAATCTTTATTCACAAGTTTGAGTATGTAGGTTCTACAGACACGTCTGCCCACAACGGTGGTCAGTGCTGAACTAACGCGCGCAAGTGAAAAATCGCGCGAAACAAGCGGCCCCTCCCGAGTCACGTGACCGCGGCTTCCGAACGGCAGGTCCGATCTCTGCGTACGCCAGCAGGCGCCACTACAACCAATTCCATTTCTCCTGAGGCTAGATTTTTTTGCAAATCTTTCATTCATTTGTTTTCTATCTCTCTATATCACCATCTACGTCTCTTGTCTCAAAAAGGCTGGCAGTATCAGCAAAGACCCACACCACCCTGGCCACAAACTTCAGGTAGAAGGTACAGGAGCCTGAAGACTGCAACAACCAGGTTCAGGAATAGCTACTTCCCCTCAGCCATCAGGCTATTAAACCTGGCTCGGACAAAACTCTGATCATTAACAACCACTTTTTGTTATTTGCACTTTACCAGTTTATTTATTCATGTGTGTATATATTTATATCATGGTGTATGGACACATTTATCTGTATTGTAGTAAATGCCTACTATTTTTCTGTGTGCTTAAGCAAAGCAAGAATTTAATTGTCCTATACAGGGACACATGACAATAAACTCACTTGAACTTGAACTAGAACTTGTTTCCTCTTCCCCATCTTCAAAGTATAACCAAAGATGCTTTGCGGGCAGGACTTTTTTCTAACCCCTTCCCCCCCCATATGATGTGTGAGGCTCAGGTGTCACAGATAGTCTCATCGCTTGGCTCCTGGAGGTTCTCAACCATTATGGTTAACTTTCCAGATCTGGACAAGGTCGGCAGGCTGTATTACTACAGCTCCTTGGCGAGCGTGGTGAAATCTATGGCAACAGCATAGAGATTGTAAATAGGTGATGGCATTCCTTAAAAGGGACCAAATCAAATCTCCAGTATCATGAAATGTAGAAACATAGAAACATAGAAAATAGGTGCAGGAGGAGGCCATTCAGCCCTACGAGCCAGCACCACCATTCATTGTAATCATGGCTGATCATCCCCAATCAATAACCCGTGCCTTCCCCCAATATCCCTTGTTTCCACTAGCCCCTAGAGCTCTATCTAACTCTCTCTTAAATCCAATCCAGTGATTTGGCCTCCACTGCCCTCTGTGGCAGGGAATTCCGCAAATTCACAACTCTCTGGGTGAAAATGTTTTTTCTCACCTCGGTCTTAAATGGCCTCCCCTCTATTCTAAGACTGTGGCCCCTGGTTCTGGACTCGCCCAACATTGGGAAAATGTCTGCAACTTTTGTAATATCTTTAACTTGAAGTTTCTGTGCTTTGAGCAACTTGTTGGGGACATTGCATCCAACGAGAGAAAGTAATATCAAAGAAACTTTCTATTCACATCTGGAACTTATTTAAAAAAATAAATGTTTCTGTGTCGTAGCCGAAGACCAAATGAAGAATACGTTTATTTTTTAATCTTCCTGCTGTCATTTGGCTGGACTTCATTCGCACAGCTGTTCAAATGCATGGAGTTGCCTTCCAGACTTTTGTACATTATCAAGTCTGACATCACTCACTGGGATATTTTTCTCCATAAATTCTAAGTCTGCTGTCTGGAGGTGATCAGATCAGTTCCGGTGTAAAGTATATAACTATCACAGTTCTGAAATATAGTTATTAAAGATGCTGCAGGATATTGCAGATTGTCTCTCACTATTGTCTAAAGGATTTGTGTTTCCTCCTGAAATTCCAAGAAGCCCAAGTTACCAATTGCCACGAAATATTTATTTCACTTTGGGGACCCTAAAGATGATGTTAAGCCAATTTGGCCACTGCATAATTTTGCAATGTTAAAGGCAATGTGCAGATTGAATATTCAGCTGAGAGTCCTGGATGGATTTTGGCACGTTTCCAGGGATTGATTGATTATTATGCCACATTAAGAAGCAGACTTGAAGTCAGAAACATTGATATTCATTAATTAGAAAGCATGTTGGAACCTTTCTGCCAAGATTGTTTTTAGCCATCATTGTTTCTGTCGTGAGTGGAAATCGTCCAGCCTCTCACTGTCTTTTTTTTGCTAGTGTGCCAGAATGCAGAAACTTCTCATTTTGACTTGCATTAGTTATGATTATGTTCACTTGTTGCGATTGAATGCAGTATCATCATTGGAGTGGGCCATGTTTAAAACAAGGCCGATATCAATAAGGTAGACAAAAGTGCTGGAGAAACTCAGCGGGTGCGGCAGCATCTATGGAGCGAAGGAAATAGGCAATGTTTCGGGCCGAAACCCTTCTTCGACGTTTCGGGCCAAACCGATATCAATAAATAGTTTTTAGTTATATTATCACCAAATTATGGTTGGTGTTTGAATATTACAGTACTAACAGCACGTTAGTGTGCACAACACATCCAAGTTGGCGATATGCAGAGTACTGCCCTGTCAACTACAAGTCCAGAAGGTTCAGAAGGTATTAGTAGCCAATGTGCCTGCTGGCAATTTGGTGAAAATTCCCAGTTGCGTAGTAGATTTGAATGGTACAATAATAGACACCATTTGTTGATGCTTGGACTCCGTATGCCTTATGTTTGTAATATTGGTTATGAGCAATGGTTGAAGTTGTTACCCTCTTAATGGTCATGCCATGTAATTTACTGCTGTCTGGGCTGCAGCAATGTGTTTATAAAGTTCCATAGACAGCCCGTGCAGAGTCCTTGAACAAACTGTATGTACTCTGTCTGGGCAGTGGGCAGGTGCTACAGACCTGCATGGGAAGGTAGCCGCTCCCGCCCCCACGAGTCTCGGGCAGATGGGGCTCGTCAGCCTGGGAAGGCAGTCTATCTAGGAGAGGGAAAACTCTGATTTAAAACCTCCACTGCCTTGTGGCCATATTCAGTCATGGAAAAGGCTCCAGGAGTAAACCTCAAGAGTCGGAGCCCCTAAGGCAGTTAGTCGTTGTCAACAACCTCGCTCTGGCAGCTCCTGCGATGGTGCTAGTGCCAAACTATAATGGCCCTTGTGTTCCTTTGGATCGATCAGCAACGTGGAGAGTAGGGACGTGCTGCATGGGCAACAGCCTGTCCTCCATATGACATTGCTCAGGCTTGCATCCAACCAGGATGCATCACCCATGGCCAGCCATGACCGAGGGGGGCCTACTACTACTACTACTACTACTACTCTGTCTGAACTACGTGAATGATTGATTGAAAGATACAGCATGGATCTGTATCTTTCATGCTGGCCCTATGGCCCGCGCCGACCATTCACACTAATTGAATGTTATCCCAAATTCCCATCCACTCCCTACTCACTCGGGGCGATTTACAGCAGCTGGTTCACCTACAAACCCACAAATCTTTGGGAATTAGAAGGAAACCTTGTGGAGTACCAGAGAAAACCCACCTCCAGGAGAAAGTGCAAACTCCACACAGACAGCACCCGAGATCAGATCAGCATACCATAAATACAGAAACATGAATTAGATAACTAACAATCTGTGATGAATTAATTCTCAGATTAGTTCTACAAATTACAAGAAATACATTTTAATATCAATTAAGAAAACTGGGTTTTTCACCCAGTTCAAAGTAGTTGCTATTAATTGGTTGAATTATGGATGAGAATACACTGCTGTGTGGCACCATCTCTGTCAGCTACACCACCGTCCTGCCTCTATGAAGTACAAGGAGCTCAGACAAGATGCATGCAATGGCAGGCAGAGAGTAGTCGCTTACATGGCAAGAGCATTAGATGGGTATCAGTTATAATCTACATCTTAGGGCGGCATGGTGGTGCAGCGGTAGAGTTGCTGCCTTACTGCGAGTGCAGCGCCAGAGACCCGGGTTCGATCCCGGCTACGGGTGCTGTCTGTACGGAGTTTGTACGATCTCCCCGTGACCTGCGTGGGTTTTCTCTGAGATCTTCGGTTTCGCCCACACTCCAAAGACGGACAGGTTTCAAGTCAAGTCAAGTCAAGTTTATTCATCACATACACATACGAGATGTGCAGTGAAATGAAAAGTGGCAATGCTTGCGGATTGTGCAAAAAAAAAGATTGTGCAACAAAACAGAATTGAACAGAATTGAACAGAATCAGTAATTACATATTTGTGGGAGGAAAAAAAAGAAAAAACATCAATTTTAAAAAGACACCGCACAACAGTAAATTGGTACAGTAAGTTAGTCCCTGGTGAGATAGGAGTTTACAGTCCTAATGACCTCTGGGAAGAAACTCCTTCTCATCCTCTCCGTTTTCACAGCATGGCAACGGAGGTGTTTGCCTGACCATAGCAGCTGGAACAGTCTGTTGCTGGGGTGGAAGGGATCCCCCATGATCTTGTTGGCTCTGGAGTCAACTTGGCTCTGTTGGTTAATTGGCTTGATAAATGTAAAAATTGTCCCTAGTTAGGATCGTGTTAGTGTGCGGGTCGGCGCGGACCCGGTGGGCCGAAGTGTCTGTTTCCGCACTGTATCTCTAAACTAAACGTACAAACTATTTGAGCATGACATTAAATACATCCCTCTGTCTCGGATTATCTCAGACTCTTTTCCTGCTCCCATTCTCTCTTTTGCCTCCTGGCTGGACCTTCTGGATTTATAAGGTCCCTTTTCCCATTCACCTCTTCCCCCTTTTCCAGTCCACCTCTCCTTTTCCCGTACACCTCTTTCCCCTTTTCCCATCCACCTCTTCCCTTCCCGGCTGGAGCTCCTGGGTTTATAAGGATCAGGCCAGACGGGGAGCAGGTACTCCACAGTGCTGGAGTGTTCCAGTGGCCAAGCATTGTTTGTGGTACGGATCGCAGGCTTTGTCTGGCCTGTCTGCCAGTAATGGGGATCGGAGCGGTCTTAAGGGAAGACTTGTCGTCACAACACCCCCTGTGGTGACTGGGCACCGACTGGGCGATCGTTTCGCGGAACACCTTCGCTCAGCCCACCTGAACCTACCTGATCTCCCGGTTGCTAAACACTTTCATTCTCCTTCACAATCCCACACAGACCTTTCTGTCCTTGGTCTCCTCCATTGTCAGAGCGAGACTAAGCACAAATTGGAGGAACAGCATCTCATATTTCGTTTGGGCAGCTTACAGCCCAGTGGTATGAATATTGATTTCTCTCACTCCAGGTAGCCCCAGCATTCCCACTCTCTCTATCCCTCCCCTACCCAAGTCGCACCAGCTTCTCGTTTTCACCCAACAAACAGCTTACAATGGCCTGTTTCCTTTATCGGTGTCACTTTTTTGCATATATTTTATTCATTGTGCTTTGTGGTGGCTCCATAGAGTGTGGCAGCCTCGCCTGCAGGCTGTTCGTTTTTCACCCTTTTAAAATTTTTTAGTTTGTTAAAAAGTTTTGTTCTGGAGGGCTTTTAGTCTTTTTATGTGGGGGAATGTGGGAGGGGGGGGGGGGGGAATGGGGAAACCGTTTTTTCCAGTCCCTACCTGGGCGAGGATGCGTCCTTCCTCCGAGCCACAACTTCGCCCCCTCCTCACAGCCTACCATTCGGATTGGCGCGGCCTTTCCTGCTGGAGACCGACCAGAGCTACGAGCTGCAGCTTCAGCACTCTCTGGCCTGTCTGCCAGTGATGGGGATCGGAGCGGTCTTAAGGGAAGACTTGTCATCACAACACCCCCTGTGGTGACTGGGCACCGACTGGGCGATCGTTTCGCGGAACACCTTCGCTCAGCCCACCTGAACCTACCTGAGCGAAGCGATGTCTTACCCGGGTCACTGTGTGGAGCTCCGGAGTGCCGACTTCAACATCGTGGAGCTGTGGTCTGCGGAGCTCCAGCCACGACGGCGTTGACTTTAAACACCGCGGAGCCTGGGATCTTTCGGCGAGATCGCCAGTGTTGTAGCTCCGACCAGCGCGGCCTGTGGACTTCGGGAGCTGCAGTCTCCGGTAGCAAACGGCCGATTCGGAACTCCAAGCTGCTGAGAGTGTTCTTCCCATGCCGGAGTTCCATTATTCCGGTGAGAGGGCCTGAAACATCGGGCCGCCGTAGTGGCGACTGCGAAGGCCTCAATAGGCCCCGACCACGGGTGAACATGGAGGAAGTGGACTGAACTTTGCTGCCTTCCCTCACAGTGGGAAACGTTGATCCCGCAGTGGGGGAATGTTTTTTATGTTTAATGTTAAATTCCATAGTGTTATGTTTATTTTATTTGTGTGCTGCAATAGCAACTCAAATTTCACTGCACCAGTTGGTGTATGTGACAATAAATGTCCTTTGTCCTTTGTCCTTTTCTCTCCACATCACCGTCTATACCTCTCGTTTCCCTTATCCCTAACCAGTCTGAAGAACGGTCTCGACCCAAAACGTCACCCATTGCTTCTCTCCAGAGATGCTGCCTGTCCCGCTGAGTTACTCCAGCTTTTTGTGTCTACCCCCTGTGTGAAATGGCTGCACGTCTTGTCCCCTGTAAATCACTCCTCTCACTTTGCTTTGTGTAGGTTTCAATGAAGTCAAATACAGTGAATGCTCCATTCAAAATTAGCACAAAACATGTGAAAATCACTTTTTCCAAATAGTTTTAAGCCACAATACTTGATTCTGTTCAAACAGTTTGTGCTACAGCAGCAGACTACTGAAAATAATGGAAATGCATCACTATCAAGGCGGCATAACCTTCGAAGCTCTGGTGGAACGGTGTTGCTTTCATTATAACAATTACTATCATTGTAAAAGGAGTCGCTTTGTTAGAATATCTTTAAAAGCTTGAATCTAGCAATAACTCTCCATCCTTGAGCTCCAAATATATTGTGTTCATCCTCTGATTATGCCTTTTCTTTCTTTGGTGAAGATTGTAGCAATTCTCAAACTTCTCATCCTAATTCATGGATGGTTTTGGACTTTGGATTACACTCCACTATTTGACAACATGGATCTCCGGCAAACTGCATTCTCAGCTGCTTGAACTTTTAAATTAACTTTCCTCAAACTTTTCCCTGCTAGTCCTTGGTCTTACTTGGAGTACATACCAGTTCATAGGAACATTGGAACAACACAGTGGTGCAGCTGGTAGTGCTGCTGCATCACGGCACCAGAGACCCAGGTTCGATCCTGATGTCAGGTGCTGTCCGTGTGGAGTGTGTTGCACATTACCTGTGGCCACGTGGGTTTCATCTGGGTACTCGGGTTTCCTCCCACAACCCAACGACTTGCATGTTTATAGGTTAATTGGCCTCTGTGAATTGCCCTCTTTGAATTGCCCCTAGTGTGTTGGGAGAGGATGAGAAAGTGTGATAAGCCCCTGTCCCACTGTACGAGGTAATTCAAGAGTTCTCCCGAGTTTTCCCCTGATTCGAACTCGGAGAATGTCCGTAGCGGGTCCGTAGGAGTTCGTGGATGTCTCGTAGCGGCTCGTAATGCTAACGGTAGGTATAAAAAGTAACAATTTTTTTCATCACGAGTATTTTTTTACTCGTGGACATTTTTTGCAGGGTTGAAAAAATATCACGAGTTACCGGATGTCCTGAGTACCTACCGTTAGCATTACGAGCCGCTACGGGACATCCACGAACTCCTAAGGACACGCTATGGACATTCTCCGAGTTTGGATCAGGGGAAAACTCGGGAGAACTCTTGAATTACCTCGTACAATTGGACAGGGGCTTAACATAGTACCAGTGTGAACAGGTGATTGATGGTCAGCATGGACTCGCTGGGCTGAAGGGCCTGTTGCAACGCTGTATTTCTAAAGTCTTGGCTGATCTGCTCCCACTCATCTGACTCCAACCATGCTCTTTGTGTGTGGGATCGTTTCTTAACTGTTTCTTTTGGCTAGAATTTCTATTTCCAATTGTTGAAGAACATTTCTCTTGTTGCTAGTGGATCTTATGGCCACAACGTTTATTTTTTACTGCTCCTAGAACCCTATCATCTGTCATCGTGCTTCCTTTCATTTCTTGCCTTTGGCGGTTCTGCAATGTCTATTTGATCCTTGTCACTCCTGGTCTTCCCCCCACAGTCTCACCTCCCTCTGTACAAGCCTGCAGCTCCCCTTGTGCTGATCTTGGTATCTTCCGACTGGCTAATCAAAGAACTGGCTGCCTCTGGGGGCAACCACCCAAATGCCCTTCCCTAGTGTCTCATTGACCTCTTTGGGGCTTCTTTAGTAATCTCCCTCCAATCCAAAGCGCCTCATCTGCAGCTGAATCTGTACCAGTAGATTGGCTCTCACCTAGACTGAGCCCGAAGGTCCCTCCACCTCTGCCTCTTCCTTCCATTGTGAACTAACCCCTGCCATCTCTGACCTAACCCTCACTAGGATCATAGCAAATCGCCACTATCTGCTCCTGTAGGGTACCTTATCCCCCATTTATTCCTAACTCAACTATAGCATTTTGATATCCCTTGTCAGGTTATTTTCGTATTTCCTTACTTAGGGCGGCACGGTGGCGCAGCGGTAGAGCTGCTGCCTTACAGCACTTGCAACACCAGAGACCCGAGTTCGATCCTGACTACGGGTGCTGTCTATACGGAGTTTGTACGTTCTCCCTGTTACCGCATGGGTTTTCTCCGAGATCTTCGGTTTCCTCCCACACTCCAAAGCCGTGCAGGTTTGTAGGTTAATTGGCTTGGTTAAAGTGTAAATTGCCCCTAGTGTGTGTAGGATAGTGATGGTGTGCGGGGATCGCTGGTCGGTGCGGACCCGGTGGGCCGAAGGGCCTGTTTCTCTGCTGTATGTCTAATCTAAACTAAAAATTACCTGTTTTATCTGAATCATTTTCTCGCCTTCTGCTAATCTTTGGATCCGTCCCTCCCACCGTAATGTGTTTAGTGCCTTTCCGTTTTATGTTGTCATTTCTCCTTTTGCTCACTAATGGCTACTTTAAGCTTTTGGTAATATAATTCTGTGTCACATTTATTGCTTTCTGAACACCGCTCTGTAGTTTTACCTATTAGCAGATTTGTCCAGCATCTTGTAGGGTGTTTGTGGCTTTGTGCAAGAAAGTCAGCCACATCCAAGTGTAGAGCCCTTTCATTTTCCTCCCTCACTAACATCACATGGCCTTGACCCCATTATGATTTATATTAGATACATACATTCATATGTCTCCTTCCTTATCTGCCCCCAGTTGCTTGTAGAACATATGGTTTTAGAAACTGTTCCAAAGGTGATCCAGAAATTCACTGCCTTTTGATTTGAGCTCACCTGCTTTTGCTTCCATGTGGCTGGTTTTTGAATAGAATAGAATAGAATAAATGTTATTAGCCAAGTATGTATACATACAAGGAATTTGCCTTGGTGCTTTGCTCACAAGTAACAACACGATATACAGTAGACAATTAAAAATAAAACATTATAATTTACACACGTGAAGAAATGAAAGTGCAAAAGGAGGCTACAGACTTGATCTTACCCACTCGCTTCCTGGCTCTTGCAGTGTACAGTTCGTCGATGGGGGGAAGGTTTCAGCCGACAACCTTCTTGGCTGATCGAACGATGCGCTGCTTGGCGCCTCCGGATGTCATGCTTGGTGGCTGAGCCAAACCAGACCATGATGGAGAAGGTGAGAACAGACTCTATGATGGTCGTATAGAATTGGATCATTATTGCCTGTGGCAAATTGTGTTTTCTCAGCTGCCGCAGGACGCACATCCTCTGTTGGGCCTTGGCGTGATCTTTGATTCCACCCTCTCCCTTGAGCCTCACATCTGCCATGTCATTAAAACCTCCTTCTTTCATCTCCGCAACATCGCCAAATTCAGACCCTCTCTCACACCTCCCGCTGCTGAAAAACTCATCCATGCCTTCATCTCCTCCCGACTGGACTACTGCAACTCACTTCTCCTTGGCATCAGCTCCACCTACATCAACCGACTCCAACTGGTCCAGAACGCAGCCGCCCGACTCATCACCCACACCAAATCCTGGCATCACATCACTCCAGTCCTCAAACAACTTCACTGGCTTCCCATCTCCTACCGGATCACCTACAAAATCCTGGTCCTCACCTACAAAGCCCTCCACCATCTGGCCCCCCCATATCTCACTGACCTCCTCTCCCCCTACCAACCCTCACGGTCCCTCAGATCCACATCAGCCGGTCTCCTCTCCGTCCACAAGTCCAACCTCCGCAGTTTTGGGGACAGAGCCTTCTCCAGGGCAGCTCCCAGGCTCTGGAACTCCCTCCCCCAACTGATCCGCAATTCCGTGTCCCTCACCATCTTCCAGTCCCGCCTCAAGACCCATCTCTTCACCTCTTCCTATCCTTAGCCCCACGTCCCCCTCCCTTTTCATCTGTGCATTAATTGCCTCATATTGTGTTTTGAATTGAATTCTGTCTTTACTTTGTGTACTAGTCATGTCTCTACTATTTATTTCATTCCCCTTACATGTTTTTCCTCTACCTGCTAAATTTTTGTAAGGTGTCCTTGAGACTCTTGAAAGGCGCCCATAAATAAAATGTATTATTATTATTATTATTATTATTATTATTATTATTATTATTATTATTATTATTATTATTATTATTATTCGCCAGGAAGCGAGTGGGTAAGATCATCTCTGGCCCCTCTCACCCTGGCCACAAACTATATTATTATTATTATTATTATTATTATTATTATTATTATTATTATTATTATTATTATTATTATTATTATTATTATTATTATTATTATTATTATTATTATTATATGACAATAAAACACTCTTGACTCTTCACCCTTCACTCTTGGCTCTTGATTGTGTTTATATATAGTAAGATTTTGCTGAATTGTATGCAAAACAAAGTATTTCACTGTACCTAGGCACATGTGAAATTAAAGTACCATTAAACAACTGAACCATTGACTAAGTCACCATAGGCTCTTGGATAGAGCATTGTAAAGATTATCTACCTCTCGGTGAATAAATGTTTTCTCATATTCATTTGAATCTGTGACCAGAGTTTGTAGGAATCCAATCCATGGGAAGTCCATTCCTGCAAGTGCCCTGTCATGTTCCAGCAGGATAAAAGCTTGTACTTTCCTCTGTATCCTCTCTCAGCCGACATTGCTTCATTGCTTTCCAATAGGGGTCCTGACTTTGGATGATCAGCCATGATCATATTGAATGGTGGTGCTGGCTCAAAGGGCCGAATGGCCTCCTGCTGCACCTATTTTCTATGTTTCTATGAACAAACCTGAATAAATTTCACTTGATCCCCTCATTCAAATAATAGATAGATTATAAGCTGCTCTTGTTCCACCACTAATTACTACAGCATCCACTATATCATGGGTTTCCAACCTAAAATGATCCATTTATTCATTATGTGTCCTTTCTGCTCATTGACCAACCCATAATCTGTGCCAGTATATTAATTCCCAATTTTGTTCAATAATATTATTGCATGCTGATAGCCCAAATACTCCACATAAGCTGGTTTTGCTTGTCATAACCTCAAAATAATTCCAACAGATTTGTCTTATGGCTTCCCTTTCATAAATCATGTTGGCTCTACACGATCCTTTTAATATTTTCCGTGCGTGTGACCACTTCCTTAATAATAGCTTCCAGCATTTTCCTGACTACACAAATGGCAAATTATGTGGTGTATAGTTTGATCACAGTTGCCACAGTCATATCCTGCATAATTCCTTATCCACCATTTATGCATCATCTGGCCAAATTTAACGTGTCCCTTCCCAATCTGAATAAAAACTGTCTCTGTAGTGTACAGCAGGTCGATATCAGGCTGCATCATTGCTGATATACACAAAATGCTGGAGCAACTCAGCGGGACAGGCAGCATCTCTGGAGAGAAGGAATGGGTGACTTTTCAGGTTGAGACTCTTCTTCAGACTGAGCGTCAGGGGAGAGGGAGTGACAGAGATAAGGAAGTGTAAGAGATCAAAAGCGATGTGAGGAT
The DNA here is from genome assembly GCF_010909765.2 of Amblyraja radiata. Lineage (NCBI taxonomy): Eukaryota > Metazoa > Chordata > Chondrichthyes > Rajiformes > Rajidae > Amblyraja > Amblyraja radiata. The sequence continues at coordinate 32,700,925 of NC_045959.1, forward strand.
CAAGGAGAGATAAATGTAGAGATGACCATTGTTAGCTGGGAGAAGGTGACAACAAAGCAAACAGAGACACCATGTGATCAGGGGGACAGTCAGACTGGTCAGAGAATTGGGATGGAGGAGGGATGGAGTGAGAGGGAAATCAAGGGTTACTTGAAGTTAGAGAAGTGAATATTCATACCACTGGGGAGTAAGCTGCCCAAATGAAATTGAGGCGCTATTCCTGTTGAGTTGAAATCAAATGTTTGTTCTGGATGGTGGATTCAAACCTCTCTTTTCTCCAGACATGTCCAAAAGGATTTTGAGGAGAACTGATGGTGAGCTGAACAATTTGTCAAGTCTTCATGGATGGGCAAATTGAAGTTGTTTTAAGCTCGTCTGCTCATCCCAATCTGTTTGAAAGTTAAATTCGCCCATAAAACCACCCAGCCTTTCCTGCACACTTGACTAATCTGCGCTTTCTGCCACTTTGCAGCTGCTTTCAAATAGCCTGAATACAACTCTCACCAGACCCTTAAATCCTTTTCTATTTAATTCCACCCATAAAGTCTCCCCTGCCTGGTTACCGCTTGTTCTATCCATTCTTAATGTTTTTTTTTTTTTTTCTTTTTATTTATATAGCACATTTTTAGTCAACTTGCATTGACCCCAAAGTGCTTCACATAATTACATCCATGTTGAAGTTATTACATCCTTAACACTGAGACGGCTCCTTCACTTTCATTTTCCTGCTTTGGAAATAGATAATTTTTTAGTCTTGACCACATTGCAGCCATGAATCAGTGAAGGCCACCACGTCAAACACTCCCAACTTATACAGGTTTTCCTATTACCCCATGCTGGAATAAATAACGCTTCTTTTGAGTCACAATCCGTCCTTATGCTCCAATATGTTACTCACACAATTCTTACTTGTTTCTCATGGTTTACATAATCACATTCTTTATCGCTTTTATCTGCATTGCCCAAAACAACATTTCTGATTGTTGGCCCATGTCTTTATTAGAAACATAGAAACATAGAAAATAGGTGCAGTAGGCCATTCGGCTCTTCGAACCATTCAATATGATTGTGTCTGATCATCCAGAATCAATTCCAGAGAAGACAGGCACGGGTTATTGATTGGGGACGATCAGCCACGATCACAATGAATGGCAGTGCTGGCTCGAAAGGCCGAATGGCTTCCTCCTGCACCTATTTTCTATGTTTCTATGTTTCTATGCCTTGTTCACAGGAGTGCTCTCCTACCACCATCTACATCTGAAGGTCCTCATGACCATTCTCTTTATTTATCTTTTCTCTAGACACTTAGACCCAGTCCATTTCCACCCCAACATGTTCCCTTTACTATCCAATATTAGAGTCAATTTTCCCTACCATTGCATCAACTGCATTGCAGAATTAAGGTGTCTAGATGAGATCTTGATATAATTAGCCCATAATCTAATTGGAATAGGCTTGACACGTTAAATGGTCTTTTCTTGATCTTATGGTCCCTGAGAAAATGACAGTAAAGGGCCTGTCCCACTTGGGCGACCTAATCCGCGAGTTCTGGTGAGTTTGCCCTCGACTCATACTCGCAGCTTGGTCGACACGAGGTCGTAGGAGGTCTTCCTAACTCTCCTTCATGCTCGAGAGTGGTCTCCTCGTACTCGAGGCCTCAGATGGGTCGCGGCGTTTTTTTCAATATGTTAAAAATGACCGCGAGTAAAAAAAGGTCGCCATGGTGTCCAACTTTCCCGAAGTTAGTCGTAGCTAGTCTTCAACATAGTCGAAGGAGGTCGAAGGAGATCTTCCACATAGTCAAAGGAGGTCTTCAACATGTCATTTTTTCAAACTCTTCTAAACTCACCAATTAGGTCACTTGTGGGACAGCCCCTTAAAAGTGATTTATCTCTTTTTTACTTGAATGTTCATGTAATTAACCATCTTGCCCAAGGGGGATGACAGTCTATAGGCCGCCAATACCAGTCCACTACTACTCAAGGAGAAGAAGGGATGCTGAGCACAATCGAAGATTATAACAATGGAATTACTTGTTGTGTATGATACACTTCCTTGCAGAAGATCACTGAATGTTAATCAGGAGCACAAAACTGCCAGATTGTGCTGTTCTAACTTCCGGGCATGTGGAAGACAATTGTAGGGAGGCTTTCAACTGCATCCTTGCAAGGGCTTGGCTGAGATCAGCTAACTTAGAACTAATGCAACAAATGAAATCTGTAACGATTTCAGTTTGCATTTCTGGCTGCTATACGACATAAAGCATTTTTCTCTCTTCCAAGACCTGCCAATATAAATGGATTTGGCTATGATACCATACTGTATTTAGATCCATAAATAGCTGAAATATAACACACAACAAGGTATTTGCAATAACCAAAATAGATCCTGATTAAACTGAGCCTAAAATATTTCTTACAAAAATTATGTTCCATACGTGAATAACTGGGTCTTCCTATATTTTTGTCAAGTACAAAGAACTTAGTACTTTTTATTTTCCAGCGCCATCCATAAATATAGGCAAAGTTAAATAATCTGGCATGCTTGGGACTTTGGTAGTGGTAAACTGGCAGATGTTCTGGATGATTGTAAGTTATTGTTATGAATAACCCGACACTGGGCCCCCAGTGAGTAGCGACAGAGCAAGGTAAACATGACAGTGAGCCAATTACTGAACCATTTGGGATTTCCAAATAATTGGATAGCAAATTAACAGGGTTTTACAATTAATTCACTTTATTTTTTACGCTCTTGCACAATAGTTTAGTTTAGTTTAGAGATACAGCGCGGAAACAGTCCCTCCGGTCCACCAAGCCCGCACCGACCAGTGATCGCCGCACATTAACACTACTCTACACACACTACATTCCTATGTGGCGGCGCCTTTAATCTCTTCCTTGAATGGAGACATGACATTTTCCTCGTCGTGTCTCCATTTCGCTGGGGCCTGACAACGTGGAGCTGGCGGCCTCCAACCGGAATCGACCTGAGTGCTCCAGTCACAGAGCCTGTGGACTCACTTACTCACTTACCATCGGACTCACTTACCATCACGGAGCTGGCTGACTCAGAGGCTGCGGTGGCCCGGAGGCTGCGATCCAACTGCAGAGCTTCGGAGGCTTCGAACGCAGGCCCTGTGGAAGGTAAAATCGGGAGCTCGCAGGTCCCTGGTGGGAGACCGATTTTCAGGAGCTCCCGAAACGGCAACTTCGCCCGCCCCGAATCGCGGGGTTTGAATCGGCCCGGCGCAGGGTCTTACATCGCCTGGTGTGGCTTTAACATCAAGAGCCTCAATCACCTCAACGTGCGAGAAGAACAAACAACAGGGAAGAGTTAAGACTTTTGCCTTCCATCACAGTGAGAAGGTGTTTGGAGATTTGTTGTGATGCATGTTTGTGTAAAACTGTGCTAAATTGTGTTTTATGTTTATTTTGCTGTTATGACTGCAGGGAACAAAATTTTGTTCAAACCTCTGTTTGTTTGTATGACAATAAAGGCATTCTATCCTACTTCTACTAGGGACAATTTGTTTTACATTTATACCAAGCCTATTAACCTACAAACCTGTATGTCTTTGGAGTGTAGGAGGAAACCAAAAATCTCGGAGAAAACCCATGTAGGTCACGTGGAGAACGTACAAAATCTATACAGACAGTGCCCTACTTGGGATTGAACCTGGGTCTCTGGCACTGTCAGGCAGTAGTTCTACTACTACACCACCATGCCACAGCATTTTCTGGATCCATTTTCTGGAGAACTGAATAAGCTTAAAGGGAGTGCAGGAATAAGAGCCCCAGTGAGTTATAAGAGGGTGTTGGAATTGGGGCTCTGGTAAGTGGAATGGGAGCATGGGAGCAAGCCCCAGATGCATGGAATGAGAATGTCAAGTCAAGTCAAGTCAAGTCACTTTTATTTCTATAGCACATTTAAAAAACAACTCTTATTGACCAAAGTGCTTTACATTGATGGAGGTACTAACGTTATACAACAGTGGTTCATAGATTAAGTACATACATAAATACATACATATAGCCCTCCCTCAGAGGACGTCAAGAAAGGCTTGAGAGAAAAGATGAGTTTTAAGTCTCGACTTAAAAGAGTCGATGGAGGGGGCAGTTCTGATGGGAAGAGGGATGCTGTTCCACAGTCTAGGAGCTGCAACCGCAAAGGTGCGGTCGCCCTGAGCTTATGCCTAGACCGCGGGATGTTCAGTAACCCCAAGTCGGCCGATCTGAGGGACCTGGAGGTGGTGTGGTGGGTAAGCAGACTTTTGATGTAGGTGGGGGCAAGCCCGTTAAGGGCTTTGTAAACATAAAGAAGGATCTTGACATTTATTCGGAGCCGCACAGGGAATGTGGGAAAGAGTGCGCATGGAAATGGGGACCCCAGTGTGGGAAGAGAACCTGGGAATGGTGCACTGGGGGTGGGAAAAGATGCTTGGAAATGAGTGCCCTGGTGAGTTGAGAGGGACCTCGAGGCCCAGACCACAGCTGCAATGAATGGAATGGGAATGCAGAAACTAAAGCCCTGGTGAGTTGAGAGGATGGATGGGGGCAGGAATGGGATTGTGGTGAGTAGGAAGGGACTGTAGGGACCAAAGGCCAAGTGAGAAGGGGTGGAGCAAAAAGGAAACATTATGGTGAGCCAAATGCTGAACTACCTGGGATCTCCAAATAGTTGGATAGCAGATCATCAGAGTTTCATGCTCTCACTTGAAGTGGACTTCTCTGTGGATTGTCACCTTGTCGTGGTGGACTTGAGATCCTGAGAGCGATGCCGTCTGGAGCTATGCTCCTGGTAGGGCCACCCGTGGCAGTAAGGTCAAGGGACAGGTCTGTGACAAAGAGCAATCCAACCAAGACCTCAACGGTGGAACAGGCGGAGGATGATGGCTGACCTTAACGGAGCGTCTCAACGGTTGGGAAGGCGGATGAAGGCTGCAGCAGAAAAGGGTCTCCGGTTGTCTTGGACTCCATGCCATTGGATCCCGACCCAGATCTGTCAAGGACCGTGTGGTGGCTGTCTGTGCACCAGTCTCCCCGCGTTAAACAAAGTCACGCACTGGCGTCCTCCATATAGGGAATAGCACCCTGGAGACACCCATGGTCAGCCATGACCGAAGGGGGCCTAAGAACTTGATGTGGGGAAAGGGTCAGTTGAGCATAAATATGACCTCGTGGGCTGTGTAATCGCATCTGCTTTAAACACAAAAGAATTGCTTGTTATATTTTTCATATGGTTATTAATTTACATTTTATAAAACTGGAGCCATTTTCCCTTTGTTAGTTTTATTTCAGTTTAAGGCCCGAGTACCAATCGTTCTCCTTAAAATAAATGTATTTACATCTGAGCAAATTCCTCCTGGGCAACATAAGATCCCTGAAGAAGTTTTGTCTTCTTTCCTGCATTTTAAATCTGTGCAGTGATCTGAAGGGAATGCATTCCATTGTCTTGAATAGAATATTCAGATTCTGCAAGAGAGACTTTCAAGTTTCCTCTCGAGCTGAATTACCTCCTGGTTTCAAAATATTTTACTTTGCAATTTCATCATTTTGCTTGCCAGCATCAGCTTGGATTTTTGGATTGAAATTCGTTCCTTTTGGTGGTCTTTTGGAAGCTGGAAATACTGATTCCGTGCGCACACTGCTAATTAACAAATAGTATGAATTGAAGGGACACAAAGTACTGGAGTAACTCAGTGGGTCAGACAGCAGCTCTGGAGAACATGGATAGTGGACATTTCTAGTCGGGACCCTTCTTCAGACAAGTCACTGATGTATTTGTGGGTCACTATGGATCAGTAGCATAAAGTTCGAATGGTTCATGGTGGCCATAAAGTATGTGGCACTTGTTGAAGTGTAGCTCTTAGGGATTCATGGCAATCTCACTATTGGTTGCCAATTGCTGATCACGAGACAGTAGTGGTGACGTTCACTGCACAGTATAGGTTGTCATGAAGCCTATAAGAGTAACCTATAACTTTAGCAGATTGGTCGTAAAAGACACACAATAAGGAGCATTGTGGTGCTAACATTTTCTAAGGCTGTATTCAGAATGCAGTTGCCATTGGAAGTGAATTGACATGGTGTTCTCATTCACTTACCCCAGTATACATAGCCTGCACACACAGTTCATCAGATTCGCAGTCTTGAATTATTAATATTAAATACAATGGATTTATAAAATGCAGGTATGAAGAATAAAAGATAAAGTAGAAATAATTTTTAAATTCACCGATAAAGACAGCCTTAGCTATAATGCATAAAACGCTCGCACATGAATTGAAACATCACCACAAAATATATCAGAAATGTTTGTAGAAATATCCTCCTCGATCAGAATTAAGGGAACAAGCAAGATAACACCAATCATGCCTAAACATACACAAACTTCTAAAATTATGTTCTACAACTGGTTATTGTTCTATTTCAAGGTATCTTCCTTGCAGTGAACCTCAATATTTTGATGAAGAAATAGTTAAGAAGAATCTGAGGGGACAAGAAAAAAACATTCTATTTCCAAATGACTGAAGACCACGACTAGCTTGTAGCTTCAGCAGTGAGAAGCCATGACGTGATCAGTGTGGAATTAGTTTATTTCTACAAATTTGATAAGGTGAATTTTCGGAAATAAAACTGCTTTTATAACAGTTGGGGCGATCATGCGGCTTTCAAATCTTAATATCATTGTGGGTCTGTAGATTTGCTCCCTGGTTTATAACGATCTTTCCCCAGCTCTTTATATCAATCTTGTAACGTGCAATTCTGAGAGGTTACTTCTTGTCCTAGTATTAAGTATTGCAATTTTCAAAGAAATGTGTTGCCCTTTAACTTTCATTGTGGATTCTGTCAGTTTAAACCATGCACCATCAGAGTTCATAGCTGGTGGATGTTCCCAGCAGGGTGCAGAACACATGTACATAGACGATAGTTCATAAGTCATAGGAGCAGGTCCATCGAGTCTATGCCATTCAATCATGGCTGATCTATCTTTCCCTCTCAACTCCATTCTCCTGCCTTCTCCCCATAAACCTTGACACCTTTACCAATCAATAAAGAATAGTTGAACTGATGCGCAAACCAAATTGGCGTACCGCCAGTCTTTCCCATGTGACGGATGTTACAGTCATGAATTCTGAGTTTGCTGAGCAGACTAACATTTGCTGTATTGCCAGGGGAGGGAGTAAACAAAAGCATCTCCCCACAGAGTAGTATTTGAGGGCGGGTGCTCCCAGTCTGCCCAGGTAACTTGTAAGCATCACGGCCGATGAATATGACATAGCACTGGCACGTCCCTGAGGGAAACGTCACACAGCTGCCTTCTCCAATGAGACACAAAGAGTAGAAAATAAACATCACAGCATAGGACCAGCCAGGAACAGCACAGAACAGAACAGTACAGGAACACATTTTGTCTGTTCATTCAAGTGCCCTTCTTCCACTATGTCTGTGCAAACATGATGCCACTAAACTCATCCATATCCCTCCATTATCTGCCTACTTAAAAGCCTCTTAAATACAATACAATACAATATAATACAATACAATAATACTTTATTAGCTAAGTATGTTTTGCAACGTATGAGGAATTTCATTTGCCAAGTCAGTCATACAAATAAAAAGCAACAGAACACATAAAACACATTTTAACATAAACATCCACCACAGTGACTCCTCCACATTCCTCACTGTGATGGAAGGTGACAAAAAGTTAAATCTCTTCCCTTCTTTGTTCTCCCGCGGTCAGGGGCCTTGAGCCTTCCATTTACGGGACGATCTTACTCCTATAGCCGGCGGTGGGGCCCTCCACATCGGGGTGATCAAGTTCTTGCATCGGGGGAATCTCAGCTCTCCCGCGCCAGGCGATCGGACCCCGGGTCGGGACTTGTCGAACCTTCTGCGTCATTGGAGCTCCCGACATCTACGGTTTCTACCCGAGACTGCGAGCTCTCGTGGTGAAGTCCACAGGCCGCGGTTGGAGCGTCGATCCCAGGCAAGAGATCAGCTCCGAGGGAAAGTCCAGGCCCCGCGGTGGAGCTCAAAGTCAGTCCCGAGTGAGGCCTCCAGATCCATGATGTTAGGCCGCAGCGCGACCGGAAATACGATCCGGAAAACAATCGCATCTCCGGCAAGGTAAGCGATTGAAAAAAAAGATTCCCCCTGATCCCCTCCCCCACCCCCCACATAAAACAACCCAGAGAACATTTACACAAAGTTTTAAAACACACCAAAAATAACAAAAAAGATGAAAAAACAGACAGACTGTTGATGAGGCATGGCACCTGTATGGCATCTGCCTCCACCACCACTTTCCGTTGATGGGGTGATCTTGGCTCCCGTAGCCAGCGTTCTGGCCCTCCGTGTCGAGGCAATCAAGCTCCCTCATTCGGGGGGCATCTCCGCTCCCCCGCGCCGGGCGATCTGACCTTCTGCATCGTTTGGAGCTCCCGATGAAAGATGAATGAGTTAAATTAGACGTGACATTTGAGTGAATGAGGAAAAATTGTATAATTTCAATAAATATCATAAAGAAAGGATCATGTAACAACGTGTTGGATTCATGGGCACTTTTCTGTCTGGAAGACAATTTCACTGTCTTATATGTTAGAAACGTCAATAGATGCAGCTTAGAGAAGAAATGTAACTAAGCCACTTACATAATTCACGTTTTACTATTTACTATTTAGACTATTTAAATTTCCTCCTCTCACTTACCTGTCTTTTTTTCAACAGTTTCTCAAGCATGTTCGAATTGTAAGTTCAGACAATTCTTATTTTCAATTGAAAATCCAAAAAGATGCAATTTCTCTCCATGTTGCTATTGTACAAGGCAGAACAAAAGATGAACGTGAACCTCGATCAATAGTTCACATCACACACGTGTAAAGATATTTCCGGGTGTCTGATCATGCAAATGTTATCTTAACACTATTCTGCACTCTTGTAACCATTCTTCGGAAATAAGCACAGCGTATCATGTGAAAACCTTGCCAGATCCTAAGTAGATATACAAAGAACAAATGAACATCATATGGCCCACTTTAGTCAGATTGTCATTGTTATGATGTAACACATTCCTCCTAGAAGAGATTGTGTCCAAATTTGGGCACAAATCCTTGTCTCGATCAGTTGACCTGGTCCATGTAAAGTGCAACTAAGATCAGTGTGAGCATAAAACAAAATAGAAGTCTGGTAAGGAATTAAAAAAAGGTGCTTTTCATGCTTAAAGATTATATGTATTGTAAATTTGGATGCAGAGAGCCATGTCTAGTCTTATAAATTATCTTTATCCATTCATGTTCAGCATTTTTTTATTTGTCAAACAGATGGATAAATCCTTCCATCTGGACCTGCAGAATGCAGAACAGACACTTCATCTTCCTTTCCTATCATCCTTTTAATTTAGACACTTATAAATCAAAAAAAAATCTAAGAAGTTTATCATGGCAGGAAAAGGAGAGTTTTGTTTGAGCACAAAGCAAGTTTTGTGATCGAAGACCAGATGTTTTCTTTGTTTCTCTGTTGCACATATTTTACTAATTTTTTTAAATAAATCACTTTAGTGTGAGTTTTGCATCTTTGTTTCCCGGTAATGATAAATATGTTTCTGATTAAATTATGGAAATAGAAATGTTTTTGTCTCGGGCTTCTCAATTTAATAACTTCCAGAACATTTTTTTGCCTGTTATTTTGTGGTTTCTTATTCTTTTAAGTGCCTGGGGTAGCATCATTGTACGACATTACTGAATATGTAAAATAATTTTGGTTTATTTGGAGAATTATTTTAATGAAAAAGTTTCATCAACTTTGCTGTCTTTGAAAATAAATCCTACTGCATGAAGGTTAACCCTCAATCAGTGAGAGAAAACTCTTATTTGTGTTTCGAAGACACATTTTTAAATTCAGTGGTGACAAGCCCCTGCGCCAAGCACGATTCCTGAGCTCTAGCTGATGTTGATGCTGCAGAAAATAATGTCCAGATGTTGCAAGAACACAAGGGTCCGCGCTGTTTATTATTTTTACCACCGCATATAGTTCACAGTTGATTTGCTACAGCCTCACCTCAGCAGCAATTGTAGTAGTACTAACCATGGACAGGCAGTGATCAAGTATAAATATACAGTGACGTTTCTGGTAGAAACATCATGTTCCAATGGAAGCCCAGTGGTCCCTTTTACACAGTTGTTTCCTTTAAGCAGAAGTTGTTTAAAAAAATATGTAACTGATTCTACTTGGCAATAAATTCTCCTGCAAGTGCCCCAAGAGCCAACTTGGATACATCCAAATTTACAATACGTATAATCTTTAAGCATGATGTTGCTCGTTTCAAACAGGTTTGGATTAAGTGATGAGACAATGTGAATCTGGCAAATGTACCCTTCAGATGTATGTTATAATTGAAGTTTTTATGAAATCTACTCAGCAGGTGGTATGCTCGTTCGAATGTCGCCTCTAAGGCAGCACCCTAGGCTTGAAGTTTTTCCATGAAGGAGCAGTTTTCCATTGGGAATCATGCACCAGTGCACCTTGTACCTGTTAATCAGGAACAAGGCATTCATTATCAAAATTATGTTCGAGAGAGAGAGAGAGAGAGAGAGAGAGAGAGAGAGAGAGAGAGAGAGAGAGAGAGAGAGAGAGAGGGGAGAGAGAGAGAGAGAGAGAGAGAGAGAGAGAGAGGAGAGGGGAGGGGAGAGAGGGAGAGAGAGAGAGAGAGAGAGAGAGAGAGAGAGAGAGAGAGAGAGAGAGATAGAGAGAGATAGAGAGAGAGAGAGAGATTATTTAGTTATTCTCATAATTTTGAGAACATATAAGAACAAACACTATATCTGAAGAAGGATGTGCTGGCTCTGGAGAGGGTCCAGAGGAGGTTCACAAGAATGATACCAAGAATGAGTGGGTTAACATATGATGAGCATATGTCGGCAATGGGCCTGTACTCGATGGAGTTTAGAAGAATGAAGGGACACCTCATGGAAACATAGAGGGTAGTGAAAGGCTTGGATAGAGTGGATGTGGAGAGGAAGTTTCCACTAGTGGGAGAGTCTAGGACTAGAGGTCATAGCCTCAGAATTAAAGGACGTTCTATTAGAAAGGAAATTAGGATACATTTATCTAGTCAGATGGTGGTGAATCTGTGGAATTCTTTGCCACAGAAGGCTGTGGAGGCCAAGTCAGTGGATATTTTTAAGGCAGAAATAGATAGATTCTTGATTAGTACGGGTGTCAGAGGTTATGGGGAGAAGGCAGGAGAATGGGATTAGGAGGGAGAGATAGATCAGCCATGATTGAATGGCAGAGTAGACTTGATGGGCCAAATGCCCTAATTCTACAACTATCACATGACCGTATGAATGATAAAATTATTAGGTAAAGAAAAATATAGAATGATAGACAGTTAAGAACATATAAAATTTGACAAAACAGTCATTTGGTTCATCAAAAACAAAATTGAGAATAAAAGCAAGAAAATGCTGCAAATACTCAATTTTTTCTAATCTCTTCCCTCGATGGGGATGCAATTTTTTCCCGTATTGTATCTCCGGTCGCACTGCGGCCGAACATCAAGGATTTGGCGGCCTCTGCTAGAGACCGACTTCGGGAGTTACAGTCGTGGGAGCCTGCGGACGTTAACATCGTGGAGCTCGCGATCCTTGTCGGGGGTCGACTTTGGGGCTCCAACTGCGGGAGCCTGCGGACTTTAACATTGTGAAGCTTGCGGCCTCTGGTTAGAGACCGACTTCGGGAGCTCCAAGCCACAGGAGCTTCGATCACCCCGATGCGGGAGCTTCGATCACCCCAACGCGGGGGTTTCAACCGTCGGCTGCAAGAGCTTTGATCGCCCCGACTGTGGATGGTTTGACTGCCTTGACCGCGGGAGAATAAAGAGGAAGAAGGTTGGACTTTATTGCCTTCCATCACAATGAGGAATGTGGGAGGTGTGTGGAGGATGTTTATGTTAACTTTTATGTAGTTTGTGTGTCTTGTTGCTTTAAAAAAAATATATAGCTGTATGGTAATTCGAATTTCACTGTACCTTAATTATTACACGTGACAATAAAATACCTTGAAAGCTTGAAACCTTGAAACGCCTCTTAAAAGCCACTATCCTCCCTGTCCAACCATTACTGCTGGCAGCATGTTCTAGTCACATACAACCCACCGACCTAAATTTATGTCCTCTTGTCTTAGACATTTCCACCTGAGAATAAGGTTCTGACTGCTTTATCTATCTATGCCTCATAATTTTACATATATCTATCAGGTCTTTTTACAAAAATGTAATTGAAAGATGTATATCTGAGAGTTATAGTTGTAAATATTATTATCACACTCACCTTGGACAGCACAGTGGCACAGCTGGTAAAGTTGCCACCTTACAATGCCAGAGACAAGTTCAAGTTCAAGTGAGTGTATTGTCATGTGTCCCTGATAGGACAATGAAATTCTTGCATTGCTTCAGCACACATAACATAGTAGGCATTTACTACAAAAACAGATCAGTGTGTCCATATACCATAATATAAATATAAATATATACACTGGGTTTGATCCGGATCTCGTGCTGTCTGTGTGGAGTTTGCACGTTCTCCACGTGAGTTTCCTCCAGGTGCTGTAGTTCCCTTCCACATCTCAAAGGCATGTGGGTCTGTAGGTTAATTCTGCCTCTGTAAATTGCCCCTAGTATGTGGGGAGTGGATGCGAAATTGGGATGACGTGGAACTAATGTGAGCGGGTGATCAATGGTCAGCGTGGCCTTGGTGGCCCGAAGGGCGTGTTTCCACGCTGTATCTCTAAACTAAACTAAACCAAAACTAAACCTTAGTCCCAAGCCTGTAAAATAATTTCTTATGTGCTGCCACATTGTATGGGGTGGTGAAATTATTCTGGCCTTTTGTGATACCTCCATACAGCTGCATGTTCTTCACATGAAAATGGTACAAAATGGACAATCTTATCAGTCAGCATCTCCTGAAGCATCATCTCCTAAGCTACAATAGACAATAGGTGCAGGAGTAGGCCATTCGGCCCTTCGAGCCAGCACCGCCATTCACTGTGATCATGGCTGATCATCCACAATCAGTACCCCGTTCCTGCCTTCTCCACATATCCCTTGACTCCACTATCTTTAAGAGTCCTATCTAACTCTCTCTTGAAAGCATCCGGAGAATTGGCCTCCACTGCCTTCTGAGGCAGAGAATTCCACAGACTCACAACTGTCTGGGTGAAAAAGTTTTTCCTCATCTCCGTTCGAAATTACTTATTCTTAAACTGTGGCCCCTGGTTCTGGACTCCCCCAACATCGGGAACATGTTTTCTGCCTCTAGCGTGTCCAATCCATTAATAGCCTTTATGTTTCAATAAGATCCTCTCTCATCCTTCTAAATTCCAGGGAATACAAACCCAGTCACTCCATTCTTTCAACTTGAAGCAATACTGCTCCCCTGCTTGGCCTTAATGCCACTGAGTACCAGTTTGATATTACTCTAATAAGCAGTCCCGTTAAGCCTGCTGTCATCCTTTAGTATTCCCCCAATACCTACATGTTCCAGCTATTGTAAGTGCCTTAAACCCCTGTCCCACGGTACGAGTTCATTCTAAGAGTTCTTCCGAGTTTGCCCTGATTCGAACTCGGAGATTTACGGTAATGGCCATTCGTCAGTACTCTGGGCTCTCGTGGACATTTTTCATCATGTTGAAAAATCTTCACGAGTCTTCCCGTGCTTACCTGCCGTTAGCGAGTCTTCCCGAGTACCTGCTGTTAGTGCTAAGAGATGTCCCCGAGCTCCGATGTACCCGCTATGTTCATTCTCCGTGCTTACCACGAGTTTGATTTTTTTTAAACTCGGAAGAGCTCTTGGAATGAACTCGTACCGTGGGACAGGGCTATAAGTATAAGTATACCTTGGATGATGTTGTGGTGCAGCATAAAATACTGTAAAAAAATAGAGTGGGCATAAATTCCAATGCCTGGGCTGTGGGACGAGGTTATAATATTTCTAATTTCCATTCATCAGCACCTGCTTTGCATTAGGGCATAAAAAGCTGGAATAGATATGGGGAAAAAGCAGGAACAGGGTACTAATTCTGGATGATCAGTCATGATCATATTGAATGGCGGTGCTGGCTCGAAGGACCGAATGGTCTACTCCTGCACCTACTTTCTCTGTTTAAAACAATGGGTCAGAAGGCATCTCTGGAGAAATGGAATAGGTGACCTTTCAGGCCGAGACCCTTCGTCAGTCTGAAGAAGGGTCTCGACCCGAAACGTCACCTATTCCTTCTCTCCAGAGATGCTGCCTGTCCCCGCTGAGTTACTCCAGCATTTTGTATCTACTGTATCTTCGGTTTAAACCAGCATCTGCAGTTCCATTTAGGCATGCTTAGTCAGGAATATTAGAATGATTTCAAGGACTGAGTCATATGTTCAGTGACCTATGGTCTCAATACTTAGAAACCTATTTGTGTAACATGTTTTATAGTCACCAAACACTATTTAAAGTGTTATTGGAACCATGGGCAATGCAAGTCACTACCTTTTTAGTTTTTCATGAGCACTTCCACAGTTATCATCACCACAGATCATCTTTTTATGGAGCACAATATTTTGGCATACAAAGCACTAGGACACTAAGATTTCTATCTGCTTCTCGGAAAATGGAAGGTGGCAATTTGACCCAGAATGTTTATGCTCCCAGTGCACCAACGTAGCTCCCTGCTGCCTGATCGCTGCACGGTGCAAAATTGTGCATTGATTTGCAGCCCGAGAATCATTATCAATAGACAATAGACAATAGATGCAGGAGTAGGCCATTCGGCCCTTCGAGCCAGCACCGCCATTCAATGTGATCATGGCTGATCATCCCCAATCAGTACCCCGTTCCTGCCTTCTCCCCATATCCCCTGACTCCGCTATTTTTAAGAGCCTTATCTAGCTCTCTCTTGAAAGCATCCAGAGAATCTGCCTCCACCGCCCTCTGAGGCAGAGAATTCCACAGACTCACCACTCTCTGTGAGAAAAAGTGTTTCCTCGTCTCCGTTCTAAATGGCTTACTCTTTATTCTTAAACTGTGGCCCTGGTTCTGGACTCCCCCAACATCGGGAACATGTTTCCTGCCTCTAGCGTGTCCAAACCCTTAACTATCGTATATATTTCAATGAGATATCCTCTCATCCTTCTAAACTCCAGAGTGTACAAGCCCAGCTGCTCCATTCTCTCAGCATATGACAGTCCCGCCATCCCGGGAATTAACCTTGTAAATCTACGATGCACTCCCTCAATAGCAAGAATGTCCTTCCTCAAATCCATCAGATTCCTCTGAGAAGATTGTGATGTTGGCTCCCATTGAATATAACAATGCGTTTTAGTTTAGTTTAGTTTTAGAGATACAGCGCGGAAACAGGCCCTTCAGCCCTCCGAGGCCGCGCCGACAGTGATGTCCGCAAACTAACACTATCCTACGTACATTAGGGAAATTTACAATTTTACATTGGTACAAGCCAATTAACCTACAAACCTGTACGTCTTTGGAGTGTTGGATAAAACCGGAGATCCCGGAGAAAACCCACGCAGGTCATGGGGAGAACGTACAAACTCTGGACAAACAGCACCCATAGTCAGGATTGAACCCGGGTCTCTGGCGCTGTAAGGCAGCAACTCTACCGCTGCGCCACCATGCCACCCTAATCTGTTACATCTTTTGCATTAAACCCATCATAATCAATGCAAATTTCAACGGCCATATGTTAAACTTCATTCAGCTGTTGGCAGTATGCTGTGCAGTAATCACGGAAGAGCTGAAACTCATTTCAGGAATATCCTCTATTACAATTGAAGTTGGTAGGGGGTGTTGGCAAGGAAGCCTACAAGGGAGCCTGAGGAATTTTAGTTTAGTTTAGATCAGAGATACAGCGTGGAAACAGGCCCTTCGGTCCACAAAGTCCACACCAACCAGCAATCACCTATACCCTGGTTCTATCCTACACACCAGACAACTTACAGCAGCTAAATAGCCTTCCAAACTGCACGTCCTTGTAATGTGAGGGGAAATCAGAGCACCTGGAGGAAACCCATGTGGTCACAGGGAGAACGTACAAACACCCTATACAGACAGTACCAGTGGTCAGGATTGAACCTGGATCTCTGGCGCTGCGACTCTACGTTCCGCCACTGTGCCATAAAAGCGGTTGATATGGACTTCTAGGAATGACATTCCCCCTACAATGGAGAAATGGAGGCAGAAATATCAAGAGCCAGCGTCATATATCAAGGTTCATTCTACCTGAGTTATTGTGGCTGTCCATGGTTATTATTCATTTGTTAACAGTCAGAAGATTCTCAACAGGGAAAACATTAATATTCCATTCCCTCCACAGCCATGCCCACAACACACCAGGGCATGTATCAAAGTATAATGTGGATAAATGTGAGGTTATCCATTTTGGTGGCAAAAACAGGAAAGTAGACTATTATCTAAATGGTGGCCGATTAGGAAAAGGGGAGATGCAGCGAGACCTGGGTGTCATGGTACACCAGTCATTGAAAGTAGGCATGCAGGTGCAGCAGGTAGTGAAGAAAGCGAATGGTATGTTAGCTTTCATAGCAAAAGGATTTGAGTATAGGAGCAGGGAGGTTCTACTGCAGGTACACAAAATTGCTGGGGAAACTCAGCGGGTGCAGCAGCATCTATGGAGCGAAGGAAATAGGCGACGTTTCGGGCCGAAACCCTTCTTCAGACTGATGGGGGGTGGGGGAAAGAAAGAAGGAAAAGGGGAGGAGGAGGAGGAGCCCGAGGGCGGGCGGATGGGAGGGTGGGAGGAGACAGCTAGAGGGTTAAGGAAGGGGAGGAGACAGCAAGGGCTAGCCAAATTGGGAGAATTCTATGTTAATGCCATAAGGACGCAAGGTCCCCAGACGGAATATGAGGTGCTGTTCCTCCAATTTCCGCTGTTGCTCACTCTGGCAATGGAGGAGACCCAGGACAGAGAGGTCGGATTGGGAATGGGAGGGGGAGTTGAAGTGCTGAGCCACCGGGAGGTCAGGTAGGTTATTGCGGACTGAGCGGAGGTGTTCGGCGAAACGATCGCCCAACCTACGCTTGGTCTCACCGATGTAAATCAGCTGACATCTAGAGCAGCGGATGCAGTAGATGAGGTTGGAGGAGATACAGGTGAACCTTTGTCGCACCTGGAACGACTGCTTGGGACCTTGGATGGAGTCGAGGGGGGAGGTGAAGGGACAGGTGTTGCATTTCTTGCGGTTGCAACGGAAAGTGCCCGGGGAGGGGGTGGTGCGGGAGGGAAGGGAAGAATTGACGAGGGAGTTGCG
The DNA here is from genome assembly GCF_010909765.2 of Amblyraja radiata. Classification (NCBI taxonomy): domain Eukaryota; kingdom Metazoa; phylum Chordata; class Chondrichthyes; order Rajiformes; family Rajidae; genus Amblyraja; species Amblyraja radiata. The sequence continues at coordinate 32,718,250 of NC_045959.1, forward strand.
GAGGGAGCGGTCTTTGTGGAAGGCAGACGTGGGGGGAGATGGGAAGATGTGGCGAGTGGTGGGGTCACGTTGGAGGTGGCGGAAATGGCGGAGGATTATGTGTTGTATTTGCCGGCTGGTGGGGTGAAAGGTGAGGACCAGAGGGACTCTGCCCTTGTTGCGTGTGCGGGGATGGGGAGAGAGAGCAGTGTTACGGGGTATGGATGAGACCCTGGTGTGAGCCTCATCTATGGTGGCGGAGGGGAATCCCCGTTCCCTGAAGAACGAGGACATTTCCGATGCCCTGGTATGAAATGTCTCATCCTGGGAACAGATGCGGCGTAGGCGGAGGAATTGGGAGTAGGGGATGGAGTCTTTACAGGGGGCAGAGTGGGAAAATAACCTACCTGACCTCCCGGTGGCTCAGCACTTCAACTCCCCCTCCCATTCCCAATCTGACCTCTCTGTCCTGGGTCTCCTCCATTGCCAGAGTGAGCAACAGCAGAAATTGGAGGAACAGCACCTCATATTCCGTCTGGGGACCTTGCGTCCTTATGGCATTAACATAGAATTCTCCCAATTTGGCTAGCCCTTGCTGTCTCCTCCCCTTCCTTAACCCTCTAGCTGTATCCTCCCACCCTCCCATCCGCCCGCCCTCGGGCTCCTCCTCCTTCTCCCCTTTTCCTTCTTTCTTTCCCCCACCCCCCATCAGTCTGAAGAAGGGTTTCGGCCCGAAACGTCGCCTATTTCCTTCGCTCCATAGATGCTGCTGCACCCGCTGAGTTTCCCCAGCAATTTTGTGTACCTTCGATATTCCAGCATCTGCAGTTCCCTTTTGAACAGGTTCTACTGCAGTTGTACAGGGTCTTGGTGAGACAACACCTGGAGTATTGCGTACAGTTTTGGTCTCCAAATCTGAGGAAGGACATTATTGCTATAGAGGGAGTGCAGAGAAGGTTCACCAGACTGATTCCTGGGATGTCAGGACTGTCATGAAGAAAGACTGGATAGACTTGGTTTATACTCTCCAGAATTTAGGAGATTGAGAGGGGATCTTATAGAAACTTACAAAATTCTTAAGGGGTTGGACAGGCTAGATGCAGGAAGTTTGTTCCCGATGTTGGGGAAGTCCAGGACAAGGGGTCACAGCTTAAGGATAAGGGGGACATCCTTTAAAACCGAGATGAGAAAAACTTTTTTCACACAGAGAGTGGTGAATCTCTGGAACTCTCTGCCACAGAGGGTAGTTGAGGCCAGTTCATTGGCTATATTTAAGAGGGAGTTAGATGTGGCCCTTGTGGCTAAAGGGATCAGAGGGTATGGAGAGAAGGCAGGTACGGGATACTGAGTTGGATGATCAGCCATGATCATATTGAATGGCGGTGCAGGCTCGAAGGGCCGAATGGCCTACTCCTGCACCTAATTTCTATGTTTGTATGTTTCTATGTACCTGAATGTTTCTGGAGGTACATGGTGGTGAATCTCCAACTGCTTCAAGAGAATCATCACCAATCCATGGACTCACTTCCTTGTATCTGCATGATATTCATCCGAGTGGATGAAGCATTGGGCAATGTGCTGAAGTCCACAGACATTAAGTTCCTTGCAGGGAAATTGTTTACATGCTGTGGGAACAGTTCCCAGTGAGGATTGGAACCATCTCCTGAGGTCTCTTGTTAGTTGAGCGATTCTTTAATTGGATAACAGATCTGGTTGTAGATCTGACTTGTCTGCCAAATGACAGTTGTATTGTCGACATACGAGCTCCAATTAATGTTGGCAACTCTGGGAAATGGATGACTGATGACATTACATGTGTGTCAGTTACCAGGAAAATGGAAGTGCCTGGTTGCACAAATTGTTGTGATTTGATCTGGAAGTAGCCACAACTATGATTTACTCTGGCTTAAATTGATTTTCAATCACATTTCACCAAGAAAACAATGCTTTGCTATGCAATTTCTAGGCAATGTTGGTTTCTTTATTGTGACTACTTAATGGAAATGAGTGTTAGCACGTAAAAGCGAAAAGAAGGGTGCTTTGGTGCTCAAAGTCTAAATGCTGTCAATATTGTCAAACGTGCAGAAAGATAGATGAATTTTGCAATATCTCTCAGTGGTTTTCAAAACCGCTTTGCATTTGAATCACGTAAAGAAAACGAAATGACAAATTCTGATAAATCATTTCCAGTACTTAATATCATATCTTTGAATAAAGATAACTTTTGCAACATAAGGTTGGTCTATGATGCTTTCTTTTTAAGTTCAGCTGAGCCACTACAGAACTGGATATTTTAAAGAATATCTCTGTATAATGATGTTTAGAACATCACTATTTGTGAGAGAACGCATTTTCGAATAGTATGTATTAATGCAATTTTCTGTCAAGAAATTTTAACGTAAGTTAAAAGCAACTTGTACCATTGTAGAAACAAGGAACTGTAGATGATGCTTTACCAAAAAACCCCACAAAAGTGCTGGAATAACTTAACGAGTAGCCAGCATCTCAGGAGAACATGATTCGGTGATGATTTGGGTCGGGACCTGTCTTAGAAACATAGAAACATAGAAAATAGGTGCAGGAGTACGTCATTCGGCCCTTCAAGCCTGCACCGCCATTCAATTAGATCATGGCTGATCATCCAACTCAATATCCTGTACCTGCCTTCTCTCCATACCCCCTGATCCCTTTAGCCACAAGGGCCACATCTAACACCCTCTTAAATATAGCCAATGAAGTGGCCTCAACTACCTTCTGTGGCAGAGAATTCCACAGATTCACCACTCTCTGTGTGAAAAATGTTTTTCTCATCTCGGTCCTAAAAGACTTCCCCCTTATCCTTAAACTGTGACCCCGTGTTATGGACTTCCCCAACATCGGGAACAATCTTCCTGCATCTGGCCTGTCCAACCCCTTAAGAATTTTATAAGTTTCTATAAGATCTCTTCTCAATCTTCTAAATTCTAGCGAGTACAAGGCGAGTCTATCCAGTCTTTCTTCATATCAAATTCCTGCCATCCCAGGAATCAGTCTGGTGAACCTTCTCTGTACTCCCTCTTATGGCAAGAATGTCTTTCCTCAGATTAGGAGGCCAAAACTGTACACAATACTCCAGGTGTGGTACAACTGCAGCAGAACCTCCCTGCTCCTATACTCAAATCCTTTCACTATGAATGCTAACATACCATTCGCTTTCTTCATTGCCTGCTGCACCTGCATACCTACTTTCAATGACTGGTGTACCATGACACCCAGGTCTCGTTACATCTCCCCTTTTCCTAATCGGCCACCATTCAGATAATAGTCTACTTTCCTGTTCTTGCCACCAAAGTGGATAACCTCACATTTATCCACATTATACTGCATCTGCCATGTAATTGTCCACTTACCCTACCTATCCAAGTCACCTTGCAGCCTCCTAGCATCCTCCTCACAGCTAACACTGCTGCCCAGTTTTGTGTCATCCGCAAACTTGGAGATATTGCATTCAATTCCCTCGTCCAAATCATTAATATATATTGTAAATAGCTGGGGTCCCAGCACTGAGCCTTGCGGTACCCCACTAGTCACTGCCTGCCATTCTGAAAAGGACCCGTTTACTCTACTCTTTGCTTCCTGTCTGCCAGCCAGTTCTCTATCCACATCAATACTGAACGCCCAATACCGTGTGCTTTAAGTTTGCATACTAATCTCTTATGTGGGACCTTGTCGAAAGCCTTCTGAAAGTCCAGATATAACACATCCACTGGTTCTCCCTTATCCACTCTACTAGTTACATCCTCGAAAAATGCTATAAGATTCGTCAGACATGATTTACCTTTCATAAATCCATGCTGACTTTGTCCAATGATTTCACCTCTTTACAAATGTGCTGCTATCCCATCTTTAATAACTGACTCTAGCATTTCCCCCACTACTGATGTTAAACTAACTGGTCTGTAATTCCCTGTTTTCTCTCCCCCTCCCTTTTTAAAAAGTGGGGTTACATTAGCTACCCTCCAATCCTCAGGAACTACTCCAGAATCTAAAGAGTTTTGAAAAATTATCACTAATGCATCCACTATTTCTGGGGCAACTTCCTTAAGTACTCTGGGATGCAGCCTATCTGGCCCTGGGAATTTATCGGCCTTTAATCCATTAAATTTGTCTAACACCACTTCCCGACTAACCTGGATTTCACTCACTCCATCTCATTTGATCCCCGGTCCCCTGCTATTTCCGGCAGATTATTTATGTCTTCCTTAGTGAAGACAGAACCAAAGTAGTTATTCAATTGGTCTGCCATGTCCTTGTTCCCCATGATCAATTCACCTGTTTCTGAGTGCAAGGGACCTACATTTGTTTTAACTAATCATTTTCTCTTCACATATTTATAAAAACTTTTGCAGTCAGTTTTTATGTTCCCTGCCAATTTTCTTTCATAATCTATTTTCCCTTTCCTAATTAAGCCCTTTGTCCTCCTCTGCTGGACTCTCCCAGTCCTCTGGTAGGCTGCTTTTTCTGGCTAATTTGTACGCTTCATCTTTTGTTTTGATACTATCCCTGATTTCCCTTGTTATCCATGGATGCACTATCTTCCCTGATTTATTCTTTTGCATAACTGGGATGAACAATTGTTGTAGTTCATCCATGCAGTCTTTAAATGCCTTCCATTGCATATCCACCGTGAACCCTTTAAGAATCAATTGCCAGACTATCTTGGCCAATTCACGTCTCATACCCTCAAAGTTACCTTTCTTTAAGTTCAGAACCCTTGTTTCTGAATTAACTTTGTCACTCTCCATCCTAATGAAGAACTCAACCATATTATGGTCACTCTTGCCCAAGGGGCCTTGCACAACAAGACTGCTAACTAACCCTTCCGCATTACTCAATACCCAGTCTAGAATAGCCTGCTCTCTCGTTGGTTCATCTACATGTTGGTTTAGAAAACTATCCCGTATACATTCCAAGAAATCCTCTTCCTCAGCACCCCAGCCAATTTGATTCACCCAATCTATATGTAGATTGAAGTCACCCATTATAACTGTTTTACCTTTGTTGCACGCATTTCTAATTTCCTGTTTGATGCCATCCCCAACTCCACTACTACTGTTAGGTGGCCTGTACACAACTCCCGCTTGCATTTTCTGCCCCTTAGCGTTTCGCAGCTCTACCCATATCGATTCCACATCCTCCAAGCTAATGTCCTTCCTTTCTATTGCGTTAATCTCCTATCTAACCAGCAACGCTACCCCACCTCCTTTTCCTTTCTGTCTATCCCTCCTGAATATTGAATATTCCTGGATGTTCAGCTCCCAGCCTTGGTCACCCTGGAGCCATGTCTCCGTGATCCCAACTATATGTTAGTCATTAACAACTATCTGCACATTCAACTCATCCACCTTATTACGAATGCTCCTTGCATTGAGACACAATGTGGAGTGGGGATTTGTAGTTATCTGAAATTGGAGAATTGGAATATTCAATGTTCATACAGTTGAGTTATAAGCTACCCAAGTGGAATATGAGGTGCTATTCCTCCAGTTTGTGTTTTTATCCCTTTCACTATGATCTGCACCCTCATGAATGGTTCAAGGCCACAGACTACTTACAGCAGGTACATCAAAGATACATCACCAAAATAGTCTTTACCATATCCTTTAGTTCCACTGGCAAAATAAATGACATTAGCATGCCAGACCTCAGACTCCTGGAAACTGTGGCTCGGCTCCAAGCTACACTGACAAATAATTAATAGGTCGACAGAAGAAATTTCTCATGGGTGTTCTCGAATCGACCTTGGAAATATTGTAACATCCTAGCTACGGGTGCTTGTCTTTACGGAGTTTGTACGTTCTTCCCGTGACCGTGTGGGATTTCTCCGAAATCTTCAGTTTCGGTTTCCTCCCACGGTCCATAGACATACAGGTTAATTTGCTTGGTATAAGTGTAAATTGTCCCTAGTGTGTGCAGGATAGCGTTAATGTGCGGGGATCGCTGGTCGGTGCGGACTCGGTGGGCCGAAGGGCCTGTTTCCCCGTTGTATCTCTAAACTAAACTAAAAAAATCCTAACCAACCCTTTTAGACCCCTGGCCCATGACCACGAAGGAGTGCCCAAGGTGGCACTCAGAACTTTAACTCTCTTCACAGGAACCCTGGACAAATGCATCAACAATAGTGGAAGCAGCCGACCCCCCCCCTCACCTCACCTCACCTCAGCCCTGCCTGGCCTGAATTTCCCACAAGTACCTAAGGCAGAGTCTGCAGACCCCACATTGTCTCATCAACCACCTTAAAATCCATAGAACTGGGATGTAAGCAATCATCCTCAACTCCGAGGGACTGCCTAAGAAGGCATGATGGTGCAGCGGTAGAGTTGCTGCCTTACAGCGCCTGAGACCCGGATTCGATCCTGACTACGGGTGCTGCCTGTATGGAGTTTGTATGTTTTCCCCGTGACCTGTGTGGGTATTCTCCGAGATCTTCGGTTTCCTCCTACACTCCAAAGGTGCACAGGCTTGCTATAAATGTAAAATTGTCCCTAGTGTGCATAGGATAGTGTTAGTGTGTGCGGGGATTGCTGGTTGGCATGAACTCGGTGGGCCGATGGTCCTGTTTCTGTGCTGTATCTTTAAACTAAAACTAAGGAGAAAAAAATGCAGTGCAGCTATTTTCCCGAGTAGTGTCTATTGGCAAGGGTTAGTTATAGTTTGACTATGGTTTATTGGTGTTTATCCTGAGTTTTTACAGAACATGAATACATAAGTAAAACTGGGAGCAAAAAGATGTGCAGTAATGCCACTTAATATCCACACCATTACATCAGCAAATAAATGCGTTATTCAGATTGGTTGCAAATATCTGTTGGTTGTGGGTGCCACTGCCCTGCAGATTTACGTTGTGTGTTTGAGTAACTAAAACACTCTGTGCATTTCATAAATGTTTACTATATTTGATTTTGCAGTGTGGACTACACTCGGCACGTCTGTGATTATCTGTCTCAACTCTATGTCTTGGCCGGCAAAGCTTGTTTATACCACAACTGGTTTAATGATGTTTGATTCGCTGGCTTTCAGTGTTGACCAATCATTATATTCACCCAGAGAGTTGTGAATCTGTGGAATTCTCTGCCACAGAAGGCAGTGGCGGCCAACTCACTGGATGTTTTCAAGAGAGAGTTAGATTTAGCTATTTGGGCTAATGGAATTAAGGGATATGGGTAGAAGGCAGGAGCGGGGTACTGATTTTGGATGATCAGCCATGATCATATTAAATGGCGGTCCTGGCTTGAAGGGCCGAATGGCCTACTCCAGCATCTATTTTATTTTTTTCTGTAAATGTTTTGGATTCGTGCTGATGCAGGTGTCACTGCTGTCTGCACATTTTCCCATTATTGGCGACAGCCTGATTTTACTAACATAGAGGCCAGCAAAGGTGTCAACCGACTCTGGGCATCCAGCCGGTCACTCAGCAGAAGTTTCCGTCAGTGGAGAGGCTTGGAGGATGGTTTCCCTCAGCTCTGCAAAGGGAGTTCAGCTGTGCACAGAATGGGCTTCCCTTCCCGATCATAGATTTCCATCCTGTGATTTAACACTGAAGTCAAGAGAGGTTGCTGTCAGTCTTGGCTTCCTGAGTTAAAAGCCGAGCCTTGTGCTTCGTGTGGAATTTAATTTCAGGTTCAAAACACAAAGTGCTGGAGTAACTCAGTGAGTCAGACAGCATCTGTGGAGGGATTGGACATACAGCATTTAGAGTAGGAACCCAGTCCATTCCCTCCACAGACCCTGCCTGACCTAATTAGATTAGATTAGATTAGATAGCCTTTATTGTCATTCTTACCGAAGCCTGAACGAAATTGAAGCAGTCATACATACAATACAATACAATAAAAAACAACAATAAACACATATTAACATCCACCACAGTGAGTCCACCCAACATCTCCTCACTGTGATGGAGGCAAAAGTCTTAGGTCTCCAGTCTCTTCCCTCCTCTTCTCCCTCTGCGCTGAGGCGATACCCCCCGGGCGATGTTACAACTGTCCCGCGGCTCAATCACCGCGGCCCGGGGTGGTCGAAGCTGCCGCCCACCAGTCCTGCTGACGCAGCCGCTGGCCCGCGGCCGAACCCCGGACTCAGGCCACCGCCGCCAGAACAACGTCCCAGCCACCGGAGCACCGTTCCAGCCCCGAGCCGGATCGCCCTCACGTGAGTGCCGTTACCGTCTCAGCCCCGCTGAGTTACTCCAGCATTTTATGTTTTGCTCAAGTTTCCAACATCTGCCGTTCCTTGTGTCTCAATTTTAGGTTTGCTCCTTTCATCTGCCGAAGGATCAACTGGTCCCTCCTGATATGAATAAACATTGGTGGGTCTGTGACAGAGTGCAAGTGATAGTTTAGGTTGGAATTCACTGGGACTAGAGCTCCAGATGGAACAACTGACCTTAAGCCATTTGAGCGGCAGTAAGTCGGAGGCCTCTCTGTATGTGTTTCCAGATGCAGATGCTCCTTGCTCAATGACAGATTTGGAACAGACATTTGTCATTGACTCCATTATTGGACCCTGTGTAGTGGGCCAGTCTTACTTCGAGTCTGCAGCGTTACACTGAGAAATGGCCTGTCAGATCTTTCTCTGGCTAAGACCTGACAGGATCCAGAAACATAGTGCTTCTGAAAGGCAATTATAAGACTGCAATTAATTGCCCTTTTAAAAATTACATTTATTTGTTTTGGTAATCATTTTTAATTTTGCAAAGTTATTAGTTACAATTATAATAGTTTTTCTATGCCAATGTGTGCCTGCAACACATAGATTATAACAAACATTGACATCTCTTGCAGTGGGGCCAGGGTGTGCCATGAAAGTTGTAGTGTTGCTGTGAAAGTGTTCAGGCTGGAGCTTTGTTAAGGGCCTGTCGCACTTGGGCCGTCACTTACGCGACAGGCCGGTAGTGACGGTCGCGCGACGGTCCCGCGAGAGTAGCGAGCATAATCATGCTCCCGCACAGCCGTCTGGAGTGCGTGACGTCATTTGAAGATGGACACAAAATGCAGGAGTAACTCAGCGGGACCGGCAGCATCAATGGAGAGAAACAATGGATGATGTTTCGGTTCGAGACCCTTCTTCAGTCTGAAAGATGGGCCTTGACCTGAAACGTCACCCATTCCTTCTCTCCAGAGATGCTGCCGGCCCCGCTGAGTTACTCCAGCATTTTGTGTCTATCTTCAATCTTCTTAGCTCCGCTCTGGGAGTAGAAGTGAGGGACGGATCAGGTCCGCAACGGCCATGAGCCCCAGGCCAGGCTCGGTGATCGTTTGCCTGCTTCTGCTGCCGTTGGAGTGAGACGTTGCGTTGCGCCAGGGTCTTGGGCCTGTCCCACTTTGGCCGTCAGTTACGCGGCAGGCCAGTGGCGAGCGAAGATTTCGTTCTGAAGGAAGTCCACACTCCTCCACACCACTCCATGCGCCCGTCCCCGCGCTACCCACACGCTAGTAGGCTGCATAAATGGCGCGCGAAAGACAGCCAAGTGGGACAGGCCCTTTAAGCAGTGTAACAGCCCTGTGGCCGCTCAGGCATCATCGCTGGAGTGCTTCAAGTCAGCAACATTGTCCTCTCACATCAGGACTGGGTAAATACTATACAAGACATTGAGTCATAGAGTCTTATAGTGGTACAGCGTGGAAACGGGCCTTTCAGCCCAACTTGCCCACTCCGGCTAACATGTCCCATACACCAGTCCCACCTGCCTAATTTCTTCTGTTTGGATATCCCTCCATTCCCTGCATATTCCTGTGCCCCTGAAATGGCACTATCATATCTACTTCCATTACCATGGTAATGGAATTAGTACGGGTGTCAGGGGTTATGGGGAGAAGGTAGTAGAATGGGGTAAAGAGGGAAAGATAAATCAGCCATGATCAAATGGCAGAGTAGACTTGATGGGCCGAGTGGCCTAATTCTGTTCCTATCACTTATGAAATATAACTTAAGAACTACCCCCTGGCAATGTGATCCAGGCATGCATCACTCTCCACAATGCAGAGAACTATATTCACATATTTTCTTTGGCTCTAGTTATTGTACTCAAGCTTGAGTTGATCGTATTTATGTTAATATTAAATGATCTGATTGGAAAGCATGTAAAACAAAACTTTTCACTGTAACTCAGTACATGTTACAATAATAACCAAAAGCTAAACCTAAACATCTGTGAAATTTTAAAAAGGTTTCCCTGTACATCATATCTATATAACTAAAAGTCTCATCTTGACCATTTCCTGTCTGCGCTGTATATTGATTTTTAATAAAAACGCTACCATATATTGTTATGATTTTTGGCCATCTTACTCACAGTCCTGAGGATTTTTCTGATCGATGAAAAATAAAAAAGTTATGAATGTTTAAAATATCTTGAGATCAGCTGATTGCCTGTCAATCACCATGATGAAGGTAACGCCCCTTCCGGGGGGGGGGGGGGGGGGAGTGAGTGTGGAGCAAGACTATAAAACCCCAGATGCTAGGATGTGAGTCCTTCACTCTGGAAGATCGCGAGGGAGAGGCCACAACTGTGATTCTGCTGTGAGTCAACTGAACTCTGAGTCTACTGAATTGTGAGTCTGCAATGTACTTGCAATAAATAATTTATTATCCCTTAATGAAAATAAAATGAGTTGTTTGTCCTGCCCTGTGCTTGAAACTGAAATGGCAATGGAAATGAAATGAAGTGAAAATGAGATGAGTTGTTTGGCCTGCCCTGTGCTTGAAATTGAAATGGCAATAGAAATGAAATGAAATTAAAATGAGATGAGTTGTTTGGCTTGCCCTGTGCTTGAAACTGAAATGGCAATGGATATGAAATTAAATGAAAATGCGATGTTGTTTGACCTGCATTGTGCTTGAAACGTAAATGGCAATGGAAATGAAATTAAATGAAAATTAGATGTGCTGTTTGGCCTGCTCTGTGCTTGAAACTGAAATGGCAATGGCAATGGAAATGAAATGAAATGAAAATAAAATGAATTGTTTGGCCTGCCCTGTACTTGAAATTGAAATGGAAATGAAATGAAATTAGTTGTTTGGCCTGCCTGAAACTACTCATTTCAGCCCACAAGGCCCCTATTAGCTGCGAACCCAATCCCTTTTGCCCAAAATGCCCGCGTTATCCCAGGAAGAGCATTTTGACCGAAAAGGCCTGTGCCAGGCCAGGAAAAGTCCAAAAAAAGTGCCTCATTGAGATTTCACTCAGATGTTTTAAAGAGTCCCTTCAGCCCATCAGATGATACTAGCCCAGGAGGTGTCCCTTTGGCCCATCAGTAAGTATTCCCCCTGCAAGTATTAAACCTCACCCCAGTATTTTTCTCCCTCCCTTCATTGGCTCCATGTGAGATCCAGGCCAGGAGAGACTTTCATCCTTCATTGCTGTGATCTGCAGAAATAGATGAAAAATGTCTAAAATTTATTCTCCACCCTCTCCCCCTTCTCTCTCACAGAGTCTCTCACCTGTTTTGAGCAGAATTTCTGGCAGTTTCTGAGCTACCAGCCCACCAGCCCTGAGTGACTGAGCTGCCAGTCCACCAGCCCTGAGTGACTGAGCTGCCAGCCCACCAGCCCTGAGTGACTCAGCTGCCAGCCCACCAGCCCTGAGTGACTCAGCTGCCAGCCCACCAGCCCTGAGTGACTCAGCTGCCAGCCCACCAGGCCTGAGTGACTGAGCTGCCAGCCCACCAGGTCTGAGTGATTGATCTGTCAGCCCAAGAATCCATTCGGCACACAATATCCATACCAGCTCTCTAGAAACCAGTCCCTTCGGCCCGCCATACCCATACTAGCGCTTCACAAACCCCCCCCCCCCCCCCCCCAGCCCCGACTGGTCACCAATATTGGAATTGGTGGGGATGTGGAATATTGCGTTGGGGGGCCAGCCCTCCCTTGTGAACATGAGCCCAATGCGTCCCACTCAGTCTAGTAACTATTAAAACTCTGATCTTGGATGTGTGCGTGTGTGTGTGTGTGTGTATTTTTTTAGTGTATAATCACATATTCTCTTAAAAAGTTGGGGGCTATGCGTGAGTGGATAGGACGGGGATGGGGTAAAATGAGTGAATTAATAATAATATAATTTCAAGGGGGGTGGTTAGTGTGTGTGTGGTGGGGGGAGGGGCGGTGGCTAGTGTGTGTGTGATGCTGCAGACCACACCCGCAACTGCGCGTTTAGGGGACGGGACCCGACGGGTCCCACTTGGTCTAGTCTCCTTTAAACTTTCCCCCTTTCACCTTGAAGCTATGCCTTCTCATATTTGACATTTCCACCCTGTGAGCAAAGTTCTGACTGTTTTCCCTATCTATGTCTCTTATAATTGAATAAACATCTATCAGGTTTCTTGGGAGGTCATGTTGCAGTTGTATAAGATGTTGGTGAGGCCGCATTTAGAGTATTGTGGTCAGTCTGGGCACCATGTGAAAGGAAAGATGTTGTCAAGCTGGAAAGGGTACAGAGAAGATTTACGAGGATGTTGCCAGGACTGGAGGGTGTGGGCTATAGGGAGAGGTTGAGTAGGCTGGGTCTCTATTCCATGGAGTGCAGGAGGATGAGGTGTGATCTTAGGTGTATAAAATCATGAGAGGAATAGATCGGGTAGATGCACTGAGTCTTTTGCCCAGAGTAGGTGAATCAAGGATCTTGGTTTAATGTGAAGGCAAAAAGATTTAATAGGAATCTGAGGGGTAACCTTTTCACACAGGTGGTGGGTGTATGGAACAAGCTGCCAGAGAAGGTAGTTGAGGCTGGGACTATCCCAATGTTTAAGAAACAGCTAGACAGGTACAAGGATAGGACAGGTTTGGAGGTATATGGACCAAACACCGGCAGGTTGGACTAGTGTAACTGGGACAGGTTGGCCGGTGTGGGCATGTTCGGCTGAAGGGCACTTTTTTCATGCTGTATCACTCTATGACTCTTCTCAGCCTCTGATATTCCAGAGAAAACAATGAGAGTTTGTATACTTCTTATTGCTAATATCCTCTAATGCAGACACCATCCTGGGAAACCTCTTCTGCACCCTTTCCAAATCCATCTCATTCTTCCTGAAATGGGATAACACAAACTGCACACCATTCAGCCTAACCAAACCAATTAGCTCAGATTGCTTTACCATGGCAACCAATTTGTGCACAGACAGGTTTGGCCAGTGTCTCTGAATGTTTTCCCAGTTTTCGCTATGAATAATCCCATGGGAACTCCTGCACCCAAAATGATCAAACAGGGCCTTATGGGCCTGTCTCACTTAGGTCAGTAGACAACCAGTGACTGTCAAGCAGGGGGGAGCGCTGTCTAAAAAAATCACACGGTGCAAAGCCAAGGTGAAACAGGCACACACCGTGCTGTAAAAAGACGGCTAAAGCACAGTGTACGGTAAGTCCTATAAAAGAGGGGGGAGAATGGGGGGAGAAGGAGTGGAGAGAACTTTTAAGAAGCCAGAGATACACGACTGTGAAGCTCGGCGGACATTTAACATTACTGGTCGATTATCCTTGGTTCTGAAAACGACTGCTTATGTTTTTTTCCCCAATGAGCCAATGAAATTCACCGGTCAGCACCGGCTACAACCTACGAGATCCTCCAAGAACCTTCGACCTCCTGGCAACCCCCTAGGACCTCCTGGCGACCCACCTACGGCACGAGAATTCTCGCTACTCTCCATGACGGATTCATTCTAGTCGCCGCTAATTTTTCAACATGTTGAATAAATCACGGCGACCATAATGAGGCCGCTATTAGTTTCCAGAATGCGGGAACTCCAAGGCGACTCCACGACCATCAAGGCGACTCTCCAGCAACCGCCCGCGAACATGTGGTGACCATGTGGCGACTGCATAGTCTCCTGCAGTCGCCTAAAAAGTCCCCTAAGTTGGACAGGCCCATAAGTTTAACATCTCATCCAAAAGACAAGTCCTCTAATGGTGCAGAACTTACTCTGTACAGATGGATGACAATTCAGGGGAAGATTCAATATCCATGATGCAAATATCAGGCTAAAGTTCTCATTCTGAGACCTGTCACCATGGTGACTGTACAGGCTATTGTGAAATCAGCACTGAACTTAATTCACAAATAATAAAAATCAAAAAAGCTGAAGATGCTAGCAATCTGAAAAACAATAACACAAATTGCTGGAAAACACTCAGCAGGTTTGGTGAAGGATCCTTGATGTTAATCTGTTTCTCTTCCCTCAGATGTTGCCTGGCCTGCTGAATGTTTTCACCAGCTTGTGGTTTACAATTCCCCAGACATTGCACAAAAGTACAGTGACTTTTGTTTTCTTACTCACTAAAAGCTCTGAATATGAGGAAGAGCTAAGGTGGGGCGAGGACATTTATGAGAAGTAAGTTGATTTAATGTACAGGGGTATGTTTATTTTAATTTTACACCTTAAAATATATTTATTGTTTTATGCTTCTGTAGTTGGTTCTTGGGATAATTAGATGCGTGTTGGAGAAGGGAAGAGTGTCAGCTAAGAGAAGAATAATATATGACAGGGATGAAATCTAAATTCAATAATGCAGGTCTTAAAAATTGAGCTTGGAGCTGGAAAGGAGATTGTGAATTTGGAAACCAAGAATGAAGCCAATGCTTTTTTTGTGATGGTACATAGTGCCGGCACCTCTAAAAAGATAAAAAATTAGATTTTTAAATGTTCCGAATTTTTATTTTGATACTCTTCAACACCAGCACTGGAGTGGCTGCCTTACAGCACCAGAGACCCACGTTTGATCCTGACTGCGGGTGCTGTCCGTAAGGAATTTGTACGTTCTCACTGTGACCGCATGGATTTTCTCTGGGTACCTTGTACCTTCCGAAGAGTCCACCAGGGACCATACTGGAAGTTGGACAATTTTATACTGGACAATTTGTACATTTATCAAGCCAATTAATCAAGCCAAATAACCTACAAACCTGTACTTCTTCAGAATGTGGGAGGAAACCGAAGATCTCGAAGAAAACCCACGTAGGACACGGAATCGAACCAGGGACTCCGGCGCTGCATTTTGCTGTAAGGCAGCAACTCTACCGCTGCGCCACCGTGACTCAGGGTGCTCTAGTTTCTCCCACACTCCAAAGACATACAGGTGAGTAGTTTAATTGGCTTTGGTAAAATGGTAAATTGTCCCCAGTGTGTGGGATAGTGCTAGTGTACAGGGTGATTGCTGTTTGGCGCTGACTCGGTAGGCCGTAGGTTCTGTTCCCATGCTGTATCTTTAAAGTCTAAAGTTTAAATTAAAGATTTTATGCCAAAGATTACAAAAGTTTAAAAAATAAACTTTATTAATTAAATTCAGCAGTCAGGCCCTTAAACATCTTAAGGTGCTGATCAGACGAGGGTCCACCATCAACACAAACAGTCTGGAACAGTCGGGAAAAACAGGGACACCAATTGACATCTTCCATCACAGAAACCCAGTTTGGAAATTTTTTTAGAGTACATTTTAGAAACATAGAAACATAGAAATTAGGTGCAGGAGTAGGCCATTCAGCTCTTCGAGCCTGCACCGCCATTCAATATGATCATGGCTGATCATCCAACTCAGTATCCCGTACCTGCCTTCTCTCCATACCCTCTGATCCCCTTAGCCACAAGGGCCACATCTAACTCCCTCTTAAATATAGCCAATGAACTGGCCTCAACTACCCTCTGTGGCAGAGAGTTCCAGAGATTCACCACTCTCTGTGTGAAAAAAGTTTTTCTCATCTCGGTTTTAAAGGATTTCCCCCTTATCCTCAAGCTGTGACCCCTTGTCCTGGACTTCCCCAACATCGGGAACAATCTTCCTGCATCTAGCCTGTCCAACCCCTTAAGAATTTTGTAAGTTTCTATAAGATCCCCTCTCAATCTCCTAAATTCTAGAGAGTATAAACCAAGTCTATCCAGTCTTTCTTCATAAGACAGTCCTGACATCCCAGGAATCAGTCTGGTGAACCTTCTCTGCACTCCCTCTATGGCAATAATGTCCTTCCTCAGATTTGGAGACCAAAACTGTACGCAATACTCCAGGTGTGGTCTCACCAAGACCCTGTACAACTGCAGTAGAACCTCCCTGCTCCTATACTCAAATCCTTTTGCTATGAAAGCTAACATACCATTCGCTTTCTTCACTGCCTGCTGCACCTGCATGCCTACTTTCAATGACTGGTGTACCATGACACCCAGGTCTCACTGCATCTCCCCTTTTCCTAATCGGCCACCATTTAGATAATAGTCTGCTTTCCTGTTTTTGCCACTAAAATGGATAACTTCACATTTATCCACATTATACTGCATCTGCCAAACATTTGCCCACTCACCCAGCCTATCCAAGTCACCTTGCAGTCTCCTAGCATCCTCCTCACAGCTAACACTGCCCCCCAGCTTAGTGTCATCCGCAAACTTGGAGATATTGCCTTCAATTCCCTCATCCAGATCATTAATATATATTGTAAATAGCTGGGGTCCCAGCACTGAGCATTGCGGTACCCCACTAGTCACTGCCCGCCATTGTGAAAATGACCCGTTTACTCCTACTCTTTGCTTCCTGTTTGCCAGCCAGTTCTCTATCCACATCAATACTGAACCTCCAATGCCGTGTGCTTTAAGTTTGTATACTAATCTCTTATGTGGGACCTTGTCGAAAGCCTTCTGGAAGTCCAGATACACCACATCCACTGGTTCTCCCCTATCCACGCTACTAGTTACATCCTCGAAAAATTCTATAAGATTCGTCAGACATGATTTACCTTTCGTAAATCCATGCTGACTTTGTCCAATGATTTCACCACTTTCCAAATGTGTTGCTATCCCATCTTTAATAACTGACTCTAGCAGTTTCCCCACTACCGATGTTAGACTAACTGGTCTGTAATTCCCCGTTTTCTCTCTCCCTCCCTTCTTAAAAAGTGGGGTTACGTTTGCTACCCGCCAATCCTCAGGAACTGCTCCAGAATCTAAAGAGTTTTGAACGATTATTACTAATGTATCCACTATTTCTGGAGCTACTTCCTTAAGTACTCTGGGATGCAGCCTATCTGGCCCGGGGATTTATCGGCCTTTAATCCATTCAATTTACCCAACACCACTTCCCGACTAACCTGGATTTCACTCAATTCCTCCAACTCCTTTGACCCGCGGTCCCCTGCTATTTCCGGCAGATTATTTATGTCTTCCTTAGTGAAGACGGAACCAAAGTAGTTATTCAATTGGTCCGCCATATCCTTGTTCCCCATGATCAACTCACCTGTTTCTGACTGCAAGGGACCTACATTTGTTTTAACTAATCTCTTTCTTTTCACATATCTATAAAAACTTTTGCAGTCAGTTTTTATGTTCCCTGCCAGTTTTCTTTCATAATCTATTTTTCCTTTCCTAATTAAGCCGTTTGTCCTCCTCTGCTGGTCTTTGAATTTCTCCCAGTCCTCTGGTATACTGCTTTTTCTGACTAATTTGTACGCATCATCATTCGCTTTGATACTATCTCTGATTTCCCTTGTTATCCACGGATGCACTACCTTCCCTGATTTATTCTTTTGCCAAACTGGGATGAACAATTTTTGTAGTTCATCCATGCAGTTTAATCGCTTGTTTAATTTTTAATGTTGATTAATGTTTATTAAAGTAGATGTTGATAGTTCAAAAAGTTAAAACAGAAGAAGGGGTATATTGATGGAATAAAATTGTTGGTAAAATACTTACAATTTTTCATTTATAGGCATTGATGCACCTTTTCGTCTGCAAAAAAAACTACTGAAAAAAATCCATCAGATATTTCAATGTCCATATAAGAGATGCAATAAGCTCCAGCTTAAAGCGGAAACTCCAAAGCCTTTGGCCAAGTCACAACATCAAATATAACGAGCCAAGCCCAAGGCACAGCAACCAATGTAACCGGCAAGCCTGGACTCAGTACAAAGTACACAAATACTCCCCTCCCTTGTTTCTTCCTGCAAAAGTAATTTAGGGTTGATCATCCACAGTTTGTGCACCAAGCATCTTTTTGGCCTGTCTGCACTTCTTGCAGTTTTTAACATGCCGCTTCACACCCAAAAATCTTTATACGCAATTGAAATCTTTGTGGCCATCTCATTTGCAGGCAATGCCAATGGCGAGAGTATGAACCCTTTAATTTAGATAATATTTAGTGAATGTGGTAGATCAATTAGTCTCTGTGAATTAATCCTTACTATTGTTAAATGGCAAAATGGATCAAAGGGAAATTAATTGGCGTGTGAAAGGCACGTCATAAGACAACTCAACACGTTAGCAACAGAGAGGGGGAAGGAAGAACATATAATGCAACTAATGGAATTGCTCTGTAAGGAGCTAGAATATCCCAGATCACTAAATGATCTCATTCTACATTGTGGAGAGCAAGTTAATTAAATATGGATAACTAAGTTTGGCAGCAATTCAAAATTAACTTAATTCTTCAAAATTTCATTCAACTAACTTGAATGGTTTGTGGGTATCTTCTTCAGCAAGTATGTCCGAAAAGAATTAAAAATAGTACCTCAATACTCGACAACTAAGGCACTTGTGAAGGGATAATTATCTCCCAAATTATCCCACAGCATTTCTGTGAGGATTTAAATGTTTACAATAACATTTGCAGCAAAAACCTATGAATGCAATGCCACCAAAAACAAAGTTATAACAACATGAATTATAGTATTACTTTGCTTTAAAAATGCCATACCACAGTATGGAGTAGGGTGAAAATAAAATTTGAAACTGTTTTTCCTAGCAAAGTGTATAATTTCTAAAAAGCCTCAATGTAATTTTAAATGTTATGCCCCAGCGCTGTTCCGTGTAACTGAACAACTGATTGCTTTTCAGAAATAGAATACCTGTTTAATTATCCTTTAATGAAACAGTAAAAGGATGTAGTTATCAGTATGAATGGATGAGACCTCTAGCTGGTGAAGCTGATAATTTAACAAAAAACTAAGATTTATCCATGCCACTGCCTGCCCTGCCTGAGGAAATGGCATTTCATCACTGTAATGTTGCTTTCATAATAGGAGAATGATGCATCAAAGGACACTAACTACAATCACACTCACACCCATGCTGACTCCCACTCTATTGCTCAATCATCGTTCTTATCAATCATCCAATGCCAAAGAAAACTTTATTTCTATCTATGTCTTGTAATTGCCAATAAATCAAAAGATTGAATTAGTACGTACCTGTGCACAAAAAAGATTCTTAAATGGCATGTTTCACTCTTAATAAATGTTTGTGTAGCAAGACCTCTCGAGATAACGAGAAAATAAATATTCCGGAGAGCAGCCGTGCCAAGTGAGTCCAGAAAATGCAAGAAGAAAAAAATTGGTCAATGAAATGTATGTCTGGACTTTCAATTTCTAATCACAAAAATCCATATCAGCAAATTCAATCACGGGACTGCTATGAAGTATCAGTTTTAATATGAAACTGAACGTACATCTTTCAGCCAAGTTAGAATGTATTGAAGCACACGTCCTTTATAGAGGAGAGAGTGGGTATTGTTAACAATGTTTGAATGAACATATTTTTGTCAAATTCTTCCTTTCATTTTAACCATTTAAAATATACGGCTCTGTTTTAATTAATTTAAATGTCATTCATAAAGTAATGGAAATAAAAATTGTCTGCAGCACATTTAGATTACATCATCAGGAGAAAATATTGGTATAATATTATCTGAGTGATTGTTTTTAATATTTATATTTGTCTCTTTATGAAATGTAAAATAATTTTGGTTTTAAGATCCCGTTCCTCACCATTTGTATATTTTCCATGTTCTCATTCATTCCCCTCTCTGCTGGTCTATTTTACTTCAGAGTCACGTGAGTGATTCTGTGAAGAGCCCGCTCAGCACGCATGCGCGGCATTACGTTTCAGCAGGCAACCGCGGCAGGCGGGAGTCAGGCGCTCCCGCTACGAGCCTGAAGGAAAGGAACGTTAGGTAAGTATTACCTTCAGTTCAAAGTCGGTCTTTGCGTTTGTTTTTGCTCCAGGGGGAGCAAAGCAGCAGAGGGAAGCGGCCCCCGTTCGACTCCAGGGAAGGAGCCGACAGTGGAGGGGGGAGAGGTGGCAACGGGACCGCACACGCTGCAGTCCACAGACACGGGTGCTGCGCTGATGCCCAGTCCGCTAAAACAGCTGTCTGACCAACAGCAGCGGACTGGAGGGAAATTTAAAAACCGGCCGGCACCCCTGCAGACTCCCGACAAGGAGACTCGCCGCCCGAGAACCGCTGAAATGCCGCCCGAAAACGGCAGACAGCCTCTAACAGCAAGGTCAGGACCAACCTCAGGCTGGAGACAGACACGGAAGATGGGATCAGCAATTCAAACAAGAAACAAGAGTGTCTGTTTCTCCAAGCCAGAGGAAGGTCATGGAGCTAAAACCTCCAGCGAGACTTGCCTCAGGAGCAGGGGCAAGTCCGCCAAGGGAGCTAACACTCCCACTCCAGTGCCTAATAGCACTGGCCATCTCCCTTGTCGAGGGATTGATGGGAACCAGAGCTGGGCTGGTCAAGAAGAGGGGTCACTGGCTGAACAACATCGGGAGTATGCTTGAGGTACAGGATCAGGAAGAGCTGCTGGGTGTGGCCGCTATGTGGCTCCACCACTAGTGAGATGGCTTTTCAGTCTCAACTGGCGGCCAGCTTACTACCTGTTCTTTTCAAAAAACCTCTCCAAGACAGGTCGTCATGAGGTGTTGGATTTCATCACGCCACCCCTAAATTGCATTTACTCAAAGTGCCCACCGTTATTGGGGGGTACATTGAGCATAGCTTTTAAAAACCCAAATATCTTAAAATGAATTTGATATCCCTGACGTCAGTTATCATTTTCGCATGCTCTTTCCAGAGGGTCAGGGTAGTATGGCAAAACACCTGACCCTACTGTTCGCAGTGCTCCGCAACTTCTCAGGAAGTTATAAAACCTGCCCTCAACTCAAAAAATTTTACAGGACTGTGAGAACACCGACCTCACAACCACAGATCCTGCTGTCTGGCTAAGTTACCAAACCAAGCCTAAAAAACTGGACGAAGTGTCCAAAATATTCGGCGCAAGAGGGCAGGGTCTGGAATGAGCACCATACGTAAACCAGTCAGCAGTACCTCTAACGCGTCCACCAGGAGGGTCTACCTCATGGTACTGGTGAAAGCCCGGGGCCTGCATGCCAATCCCGTAAGCCTTTCAGGCCAAGGCCCAGAGCAGGCCCCATGGAAAATGCGCCACCCCCCAACATCACCGCCACGTCAGACAACGTGCAAAACTCGTTGGACCGGCAGGAAACAGAAGAATACCCATAACCATGGAGGTAGGTGGGTCTGGTTCCTACCAACGTATAGAAAATAGGGGCTTAATACTAACAGGGGGGAGATTACACCTGTTTTAAGAAGCACGGGAGTCTATCACGAGTGATTAGTTTGTACTCAATGGCTTTAGTTGATACAAAATACAATTCATACTAGAAAAATTGCCACCAGTTCAACATTTATCCCAGAGGGTATTTTCCCTCTCCGTTAAAGAAACGAGAGGGACAAGCTGAACTGGTGAGACTAATTACAAAGGGTATTATGGGAAACATGAACCCTTGGAATTCGTATCAAATATTCGTCACTAAACCCAAAAAGATGGTGGATGTCGCATCATCATTGACTTAACTTCATTAAATATGTTTGTTAAGTATATACATTTCAAAATGGAAACGGTTGTTACTGCCAAACAACTTATTTGCAAAGGATACTTCATGGCAAGCATTGACCTTAAAGATGTTTTTCACAAGGATCATCGCAGATACCTGAAATTTACCTGGATGGGGCAGCTATGGCAATTTAAAGCGTTACCCAATGTATCACATCAGCCCAAGATTATTCACCAAGATACTAAAACTAGCTCTGGCAATATTCACAAGACAAAAACATATTGTCATGGCATATCTTGATGATATTTTAAAAAAATAGGCAAGACCATGGAATTGACTATGTTAGCTGTATCAGCTACCAAACAGTTATTAGAAACCCTGGGATTGTCTTACATCCAGATAAATCTAAGTTGAAGCCATCCACAATCATGGACTACTTGGGCTTCACAATTAATTCAGTCTACGTGACTGTAACATTGCCAAGAGACAAAACAGTTGAATTGGCACAATCATGCAACAAATTTAATGGTCCACGCACTCCCAACTATTCGACAAGTAACAGAGTAATTGGGAAAATGGTAGCAGCATTTCCGGCTACACAATTCGGACCTTTGCACTGTCAAAACTTACAAAGAGCAAAGGTACAGGCACCAAAACGACATACAGGTCATTATGATCGTGTCATGAAGTTACCCACTGAAGCAATATCATAACTACAGTGGTAGGCAAAAAACGTTTGGCATCATTTCAACCTATTATCATCACTAACAAGTAGTAGATGGACTAACCCAGAGTCATCGTTACCACTTACACTGGGCATTAATTACCTAGAGATGTTGGGTGACTTTTATGGTTTAAAAGCATATGCACAAATATGCATCACTTGCATGTACGGTTACAAATAGATAATACTACGGTGGTGGCCTACATTAACCATATGGGCGGCATAAAATCGGTATCATGCGACTAGTTGGTCAACACCCCCATTACTGAACAAACTACATAAGAATATTCAATACTGGAAAACACTTCCTATCTCAATGGTAGGCAAAATCAATGCCATAAAAATGATTTTTTTACCGCAAATATTATACCTTTTTCAGACAATTCCGATATATTTGGCAAAAAACTTTTTTTTTAAATTGGACTCTATTGTTAATGATTTTATCTGGGATTATAAGAATCATAGGATAAACAAAGGACACTTGTGTAAATCAAAAATAAATGGAGGCTTGGTTTTACCCAATTTTTTGTTTTATTTCTGGGCAGTTAACATTAAAAATATGAATTTCTGGTTGGAAGAAATAGATCATCAACCAGACTGGTTAAAAATGGAAAAGGAAGATTGTTTACCTTTTGATATCGGTTCGATATTATTTGCTACGTCTAAATTAAACAAAAAAATTTATAGGGAAAACCCTATATTATTTAGTGCTATACGAATTTGGAAACAATTAAAAAAGACATTAAAATTAGATAATTTATCACTTTTTCTTCCAATTGTGAATAATCCTTTGTTTAAGCCTTCATGGTTGGACGGGGGTTTTACACAATGGAAGAATTATGGAATTAAAAATATGGGACAACTTTACAAGGAAGGCACTTTTCTGACATTTCAGGAGTTGCAACAGACTTATGGACTTCGAGGAAATGATTATTTCAGATATCTTCAACTTGGAGATTATGTAAAATCGAACTCCCAAAATTTTCGAATTAGAAATTCAGAAATTCTTGATGAATGTTGGAACAAACATCCTAATACAGAAAAATTAATATCTTATATATATAATATCTTATTAGACAGTGACATTCCTTCGACGGACTTACACAGACAAACATGGGAAAAAGAATTAAATCAAGTAATAACGAAAGATACTTGGGAAGAAAGTTTGCAACACATACATCAGTGTTCACTAAACGCCAGACATTCTCTAATACAATTTAAAGTAATACATAGGTTACATTATTCAAAAACAAAACTACATAAAATTTTTCAACATATCTCACCTATATGTGATAAATGTCAACATTTAGAAGCTACATTATCTCATATGTTTGCAAACTGTATAAAAATTAAAAAATTCTGGGTAAATATTTTTAGTATAATATCTAAAGTAACCAGCACACAATTGGACCCAGATCCAAAATTAATAATACTCGGAATATTAGAATTAAATCAAACACTTAGAACAACACAAAGAAACTTTATTGATTATAGTTTAATATCAGGAAAAAAATTAATTCTAAAATTTTGGAAAGGCCCTACGGCCCCCACAATCAAAATGTGGATTATAGAAATGACGGAGACCTTAAACGTGGAAAGAATCAGATTTTCCTTGTTGGACAAACAGGAATTATTCGTTGGAACATGGTCTCCTTTTATTGATTATTTAAAGGGTCAGAATGGTTCAGCACAGGAACCTGACTAGCACGCGGGCTAAAGAATGGATGAAATACTATACTCTGAAATGTACGAATATATCTCGAATGAAGTCTTTTTTATTTTAATAAATTTTTCCATTCTTCTTTAACTATCTTTTTCTTTTTTTTTTGTTTTTTTTTTTTTTGTTTGTTTTTGTTTTTGTTTTTCTTCTTTTTCTTCTCTTTCTTTACTTCATCTATCTCTTTAGTTCTATCTAGTTAAAAAAAAAAAAAAGGCAAAAAGTATTGGAGACAATGTAATAATAATTGACAATATTATCAATTTAAAAATGTAAGACTGTAATGATGTAAATAGGTTATGTACCTATCTCCAATAAAAAAATATTAAAAAAAAAAAAAAAAAAGACTAGTTGGTCAACACAATTTGGCAATGGTGTGTCGAAAGACATATTTGGCTATCAGTAACTTACCTGCCAGGTAAGCTAAATACAGTGGCAGACACCAGGTCACGTACATTTAATGACAACATCGAATGGATGTTAAAACCCCAAAAAATTTGCAAAAGTTATCAAGCAATATGGCACGCCAGATATCGATTTATTTGCATCAAGGCTAAATCACCAGGTACCTATGTATGTCGCTTGGGAACCAGACCCTGAGGCAGCAGCGATAGATGCGTTCGCGCTGGATTGGGGAAATTCCTCTTCTATGCATTCCTCCCTTCTGCCTCATCAGTTGGGGACTACGCACAATACAAATGGACTCTGCTTCAGGTATTTTGATAGTACCCGACTGGCCTACGCAGCCATGGTTCCCAAAACTCCATGACATGGTTGTTGAAGCTCCGATGGTATTCCCCAGTGACCCAGAGTTATTAACACCCAGTGTCGGGCACAAGCCACCCGTGCCATGAAAAAATCAAACTCCTGGGTTGCAGATTCTGCTCAAACCACTTCTGGGACTGGGATTATCAGAACACACCGTCGACACCATGTCAGCATCCCTCCGAACATCCACTAAAAAACAGCACTTGTCCAGCATCAAGAAATGGGAGAAGTACTGCTTGGATACAGGGACCACCTACTCAACCGCTACAGTTACCAACATACTGGAATTCCTGGCGAACCTTCACCATGATGAAGGACTCGGCTACAGAGCCATCAACACAGCTAGAAGTGCCCTGTCTGTCTATTTAAAACCAGCTCCAGGACAACAGGCCATGGGGTCCCACCCGCTGATGGTCAAACTAATGAAGGGTATTTACAACTCTAACCCCCTAGACCAAGGTACACCCATACATGGGATGTCAGTGTGGTCCTGACATACCTCAGGGGATGGCCACCAGCCAGATCCCTCAACCTGGAACAATCTATGCTCAAAACACTCATGTTGATGGCACTTGTATCTGCACAGAGGGTCCAGTCACTACACCTATTGCGACTGGACAGCATGCTCACAGCTCCAGGTCAGATCTCTGTCGTTATCCAGGGACTGATCAAACAGAGCAGACCAGGAACACCTAATCCAGTCGTGGAATTCCGGGCTTACCCGCCAGAACCACAGTATGTGCCATGACCCACCTACTATCCTACATAGACACAACCAAAATATTCGAGGGAGATGAAAAGCCATGTGGGTCAGTCATAAAAAACCTTATGGTCGGGTGACGAGCCAAACCATTGCGAGATGGCTCAACCAGGTGCTAAAAACTGCTGGGATAAACACTAACATGTACAAATTTTATTCCACCAGGGCAGCATCCACGTCGACGGCTAAAAGAATGGACGTGCCTATAGACCACATCCTGGCTACAGCAGGATGGTCAGGGGAAAGACCGTTCAGAAATTTTATAATAAGGCGTTGGCAAATCCTGTTTTCTTTGCAGGAAAGATTTTACAGACTGCAAATATTTAATTTATTGCCCAGGGGAGCAATTTAATTTCTTTGTTGTTATTGTTAAAAAATACCATTGTGTTTTTCTACAAACAGATTCATTGGTTGATTACGATAACACACTTCCTCCCTCAAAGACTTTGGCAGTGCGTGAAGTAATAACTGTTACACGGTTTGAAATCACAGAGCTTTGAAGTCTTCACGGAATCACTCACGTGACTCCGAAGTAAAATAGTAAGATTAAACGAGAACGTACCAGTTTGAAGTTTGATCTGTATTTTATGAGGAGTTACGATGAGGGATTACGTGCCCTCCGCTCCCACCCTCAATAATATAGGTCAAACTGATAAACTGATGTCTCCTTGTCTTTACTATGTTTACTTCAATAACTGTGTCTATCTGTGATTCCACACCGCTGCTTTGAAGTATGCCGCGCATGCGTGCTGAGCGGGCTCTTCACGTAATCCCTGATCGTAACTCCTCATAAAATACAGATCAAACTTCAAACTGGTAAGCTCGTTTAATCTTACTATTCTATTCCCTTTATTATTGGAGAACTTCCAGTAACTTTACTCACTTTATTACTCAGTCAAGGATACAAAAATCATAAGAAAATTGAACTTTTTGGGAAAGAGCAGCCAAGATTGCATTAAATGGGGCGGCAGTTTTGATAGGTCTGAAAGTGTACTCCCTGCTCAGATTTTCTTACATTCTTGTAAACCTTCACTGCTGAAACTACCCGCGTCCGAATCTGATGTGAACCCATCCATAGTGGACGTTCGTTGATGCATTATTTCCCAGGGTAGAAGTAATAACATCTCAGTGATGAAGTGCCATATCCCCAGGCTGGGCAAGAGGTGGCATGGATAAATCTTTGTTTTCTTTTTAAATTATCAGCTTCACCAGCCAGTGATCAAACACTGATAAATATGTCCCTACACATACCTCTTGGGAGAATTTCAGAATATTGACTAGCGCTCTGTCTCCACCATTGATTAGTTATGTACATAAAAGTTAGGAAAGGACTATGATGGTGCAACCAGTCTGCCCGAGCCGGCTGCCTGCCTCTTTTCCGGGGTTATGTCCGGGCCCGGGTGGCATTAGAGAGGGACTCGGGCACCCTGGGGAATTTCCAGGACCGCTGGGCACCGTGGGGGGTTGAATGCATCCTTGACAAGATTGTAACATAGATGTACAATCATTTATTTAGTATATTTGTTTGTCTTGTATTACGGTGGTGGGTTCTGTTTTGTTTTATTGTATTGTAAATATTATTTTTAATAATTAAATACATTTTTTGATTAAAAATTAAATAAATTAAAATGGTGTGGCCCGTGGACACTCGTTTGCACTAAAGTCGTGCGCCTGCTTTCTCATGCAGTTGCAATGCAATTTGTAACAAATAGATAGAAGCACAGGAGGCACAGGAGACACAAGGAACTGCAGATGCTTGTTAACTAGAAAAGGACACACAGTGCTGGAGTAACTCAGCGGGCCAGGCAGCATCTCTAGAGAACATGGATAGATGATGTTTCGGGTCAGGACCCTTCTGAGAAAGCAAACACAAGACTGTGGTACAAACTCGCTACTTGTCCCTGGCTGCATCATCATAGTCTCTCCTAACTTTTATAGTCCTGTACATAAACAATCAAATGTTGAAAAAAGCGAACGAGTCAATAATATTTTGATGTTTTCCCAAAAGAAATGTATAGGTATATATTTATCAAAATATTTCTTGTAAATTTGACCATGTTGCACAGACCCCACAATCCAACTTATTTATCAAAAATATAATTCCACGTTATGTTTCCCCTTATCCCTACTGACCTACTGACCTGGTTAATGACCTACTAAAAATCCAAAATAGGAGATTGGGTGGGAGGGACAAACTTCATGTATTTTGTAGCCCAGCTAAGCTGCCCCTCGTGGCTTTTATATACTGTGATTTTATGTGAATTAGTCTATATTAGATGAGATTTTTGGTGCATTAGTCCATATTTACCTTCAAGGTCATTCATTTTTATCTTCAGCTTATTAAGTGTACTCCTCAGGGCATTAGCAGGCCAGTACATAATATGCCGATCACAGCAGTCGGACCGACATTCTGTTTTCGATCTGCACTTGCTTGTCAGCTCTTGCTGAGTATGTTGTATCTTATGTCACAGTCAGCCTTGAATTCAGTGCTGATTTAATGGAAAGACTCTGCAGGCTTGCCTAAATGGTGAGGATAAAGCCCCTGTCCACTTTCACGACCTAATTCACGACCTCTGCCGAGTTTGCCCTTGACTCATACTCGCAGCATGGTCGCCACAAGTTTGTAGGAGGTCGTAGGACGTCTTCATAACTCTTCCTCATGCTCGTGAGTGGTCTCCGCGTACTCGTGGCCTCAAGGGGGTAGGTCGCGGCGTTTTTTCCAGCCCGATAAAAAATGTCCACGAGTAAACAAAAGGTCGGCATGGAAAAAATTGATGCTTTTTACTTGTAGGTAGATCGTAGGTAGGTCGTAGTAGGTCGTGATGGTAGTCGTAAGTAGTCGTAGATAGTCGTAGGTAGTCGTCAGTCGGTAACTGGCCCGAGAAAAAAATGCAAACATGACATCATTTTATCATGTGATCATTTTCCACTCGTAGCTAGTCGTAGTTGGTCTTAGCTGAAGACTGAGATCGAGGGGAGTCGTAGGAGGTTGAGGACATAGTCGTAGGAGGTCGTAGACATAGTCGTAGGAAGTCTTAGACATAGTCGTAGAAAGTCGTAGACATCGTCGTAGGAGGTCGTAGGAGGTCTTTTACTTCGGCGACATTTGACATTTTTTTCAACTCGTCTAGGGACTTATAAACTCGTGGATTAGGTCGTCCAAGTGGGACAGGCCCTTAAGGAGTTCAAACATAAAATTATCCGAAAGTGTGAGGAACAAAAGTGGACAAAATCTTAATAAAAATAATAGAAGATTAATTTTGAATATGTGGTGGTATGAATATTATATTGTAATGACCACCTTATACAAAGCACACAATAAGCTAGAACTAAATTTTCAGATGCATTTCTGGATTCCATAATATAGAAACATGAATGGCAGAGATTGGAAAGTATAATAATGGATATATGAACTCAGGGGACCATTTTCACTGGAGTAGGAAAAACTGAGTAGAAAACCTATGAGTTTTTAAAGTTGTGATAGTGTGATTTCTCTCCAGTTGTGGAACTAGTGTTGAAGGCTCTTCAATTTGACAAGAGCATAAAGCAAGAGAGGGCAGAGTTGAGGAGATAGTTTCTGCACACAATGTGTTATTGAAGTATGGATTTCTTTGCCAAACTAGTAGCTGAGACCAACACATCTTTCACGCGAAGACTGAATAAAGATTGCAACTTCTGTTTAAAGTGTTCATCCAACTATTTCCAGGCAGCAGTAAACAATAATGTGGTCATAAGGACAAAGCAATATAAGTTATATTACCAGTCTTTCTTAGCCATTTTTATGAATTAACTTTTGATTCTGTTTCACACCTCAGGTTCGCACAAGCCATTATTTTGCCTCTCCGATCACAGACAAAAGTGGAGTTGTATTCACTGGGAATGCTCCTAAATTTAATCTCTGCAAAGAAAGTAAGATTTTAACAACAGTGTCACGGAAATGAAGGAGAAAAAGCATAGAGATCCAGCAGAGCAGAACCCAAGGTCAAATGCAAGCTGTTTGGAGATCTCTTAAATTGCTAATATGCCCATTTGATCAGCTGTCTTGTCCATAGTTTTTCAAACCTTCCTTAAATTCTGGGGTGTAAAGAATGAGTGGGTTGACTTAAGATGAGCATTTGGCAGCACTGGGCCTCTACTCGCTGGAGTTTAGAAGGATGAGGGAGATCTCATTGAAACTTACCGAATAGTTAAGGGCTTGGATGGAGTGGATGTGGAGAGTGTGGCGGGGACTGGCAGGAGTCCAGCCAAAAGCTAGTCAGATACAGGTTGAGTGCTCTCGATGTGTTTATTCTTCTGCAAACAGCTCCCTACTCCTCACCTGACACTGGCGTTGCCCGGCCTTAAATAACTACTCAGATACCGACCCCGTGACTTGCACCTCCCCCACCAAGACGCCACCCTCTAGAGCCGATGGTCCGTCGTGACCTTGGGTTGCTATCAGGTGCCGCCACAAGAGGATGTTTCCACTAGGAGGAGAGTCTAGGACTTCGACCTCTGGTCTGGTTTAGGAAGGAGATGAGGATGAACTTCTTTAGTCAGAGGGTGGTGAATCTGTGGAAATCATTGCCACAGAAGACTTTGGCGGTCAAGTCAATGGATAATTTTAAGACAGAGATAGATAGATTCTTGATTAGTACGGGTGTCAGGGGTTATGGGGAGAAGGCAGGAGAATGGGATTAGGAGGGAGAGATAGAATTCAACAACCTCAGTGATGAAGAAAATAAAGCAGGTTGCCCAACAGCTGCTAGTTCAGTATTTAAACCACTGCGGACACACAAAAATTAACAGATGGACATTAATGTACACTTGTCCAGATAATACACTTGAAAAT
Organism: Amblyraja radiata; assembly: GCF_010909765.2. Taxonomy (NCBI): domain Eukaryota; kingdom Metazoa; phylum Chordata; class Chondrichthyes; order Rajiformes; family Rajidae; genus Amblyraja; species Amblyraja radiata. Next base: position 32,748,679 of record NC_045959.1, read on the forward strand.
TAACCAAGCTGCAAGCTGCTTGATTGATGCTAAACTTCTTCTTGCGTATGGCGTGCACAGCCTAAAGTTGCAGGTCAACTTGTTTTATTTGATCTATTTGTTTGTGCACATCAGGTTGATAGCATTAGTCAAAACATGGTGGACCACGTGAAGGTTGCAATCTCCCACCCCGATGCTAAACTACATGAAGGCAATATTGACATGGGCTTTTTGGATTTGGTAGATGCAATGCCAAATGTGTGCAATTAATACTGAGCAGCAACTCAACAAAGCCAATGGAACTCTGATCTTCTTTGTTAAAGCAGGCCACACTTCTGTAAGGGGTTGCTTACCTGCCACTGGAAGACCAAGGAGTAAAGGGCCTGTTCCACTTACACGACTTTTTTGGCGACTGCCGGCATAGGTTGTTATAGGTCGCCGAAAAATTTCAACATGTTGAAAATCCAGCGGCGACCAGAACAAGGTACGACTCTTTGGGCGACTACCCATGACCATACAGGCTTCACCCCGTGACATGTCGCCAGGGTGTCACCTATATGGTCGTGAGTAGTCTAATCACCAAAAGATCCAGGAGCCTGTGTGCAGAAGAAATGCAAAGTGAAGCCCCTGTTGTATAGGGTTCAAATATATATTAGGGTATGACAGGTGAGATGTGGATGTTTAAGCCAGGATAGGAAACATCTGATGGGAACAATGTAGAACTGCATAAAAATAGCAGATGCATGGAAAAGGTAAAACCAGAATATTATTCCAAATTTTATTTTAGGATCTAGAAAATAGTGTATGACTAAAAGCTGGTGAAATACAACATGGGGACAATGCGCAAAAGTGCACTATCAAGATAGAATGATGTGGTAAAAAAATATGGCCATATTTAATTCTGGTCATAATATCCCAGCAATGTATGTTTCGTTGTCACCTTCCCCTCAGCTAACAATGTACCATTCTACATTTTCCTTGATCGTTGTCCCCTTTGATCTGTGTTTTCACCCCTTACCCTCCCATATCTCTATGTCTCAAGATGTTTTCAAGAGAGTTGGATTTAGCTCAAGGGCGAATGGAGAAAGCAGGAATGGGGTACAGATTTTGGATGATCAGCCATGATCATTTTGAATGGCGGTGTTGGCTCGAAGGGGTGGAATGGCCTACCCCAGCACCTATTTTCTATGTTTCTATGTTTCTCTGTCTCCCTCTTCCTTGGAACTCAGTCTGAAGAAGGGTCCCAACCCAAAACGTCACCCATTCTTTCTCTCCAGAGAAGCTGCCTGTCCCGCTGAGTAACTCCAGCATTTGTGCCAATTTTTGGCGTAAACCAGCATCTGCAGTTCCTTCCTACACTATGAAGGGTCAAGCCTATCCCAGAAATCCTGACAGATGGCTGAAAAAATCATCAAGAAGAATAACGGTGAATGTCTTTGATGAGCAAAGGGGTGAAAGTTTAACGCTGATGGAATTAGGTTATCAATTAAATCAACCATGATCCTACTGAATCGGGCAGCATGGCGGCGCAGAGGTAGAGCTACTGTCTTAAAGCGCCAGAGCCTGGGTTCGATCGTGACTATGGGTGCTGTCTGTACGGAGTTTGTACGATCTCCCCGTGACCACACAGGCGTCACCGCGCGACATGTCGTCAGGGTGTCACCTATATGGTCGTGAGTAGTCTTCTTCAAGATCTTCAGTTTCCTCCCAAACTCCAAAGACGTACAGGTTTGTAGGTTAATTTGCATATCACTGTACATTAATTGGTAAATGTGACAACAAAAGACCTTTGAAACCTTTGAATGTAAATGTCTCCTTAGTGTGTGTAGGATAGTGTTAATATGCGAGGATCACTTGTCGGTGCGGACTCGGTGGGCCGAAGGGCCTGTTTCTGTGCTGTATCTTTAAACTAAACTAAACCGAATGGTGGAACATGCTTTAAGCCCCTGTCCAACCGTACGAGGTAATTCAAGAGTTCTCCCGAGTTTTCCCCTGATCCGAACTCAGAGAATGTCCGTAGCGGGTCTGTAGGAGTTTGTGGATGTCTCGTAGCGGTAAACTAGTGGATGTCTCATAGCGGGCATAGATGTAAACCTCCTGTAAACTTCTCTCCCCTCACCTTAAAGCTATGCCCTTTAGTATTTGATATTTGCACTCTGGATAAAATGGGGAGAAGGCAGGAGACTGGGGTTAGGAGAAAGAGATAGATCAGCCATGATTGAATGGCGGATTAGACCTGATGGGTCGAATAGCCTAATTCTACTCCTATCACTAATGACCTTCTGACTTTATGGCCTTATGATCTATGCCTTTCATTATTTTATATACTTTTATTAGGTCGCCCTCAGCATCCGATCCTCCAGTGAAAACAATTCAAAATGTGTCCAGCTGTCCTTATGGTTAACACTCTCCAATTCAGGCAACATCCTGTTGAACTTCTTCTTCCACTCTTATCAAAGCCTCCAAATCTGTACTGTAATGAGTCGACCAGAACTGCACACAACACTCCAGGTTTGATCTAACCAAAGTTTTATACAGCTGCAACATCACTTCTTGACTTTTCTACTTAATGCTCCAACCGATATAGGCGAGAGTGTCATACACCTTGTTCACTGCCCTATCTACCACCTTCAGAGAGCTATGGTCTTGCACTCCAAGATTCCTTGGTACATTGGTCTGGGGCAGCGGTAGAGTTGCTGCCTTACAGCGCTTGCAGCGCCGGAGACCCAGGTTCAAAGCTGACTACGGCTGCTCTCCATTCAGAGTTTGTACGTTCTTCCCGTGGGATTTCTCCGAGATCTTCGGTTTCCTCCCACACTCCAAAGATGTACAGGTTAGTAGGTTAGTTGGCTTGGTATTGTCCCTAGTGTGTGTTAACGTGCGGGGCTCGCTGGTCGGTGCGGAATCGCTGGGCCAAAGGGCCTGTTTCCGTGCTGTATCTCAAACAAAAACAAAAAATGAATGCCTCTAAGTGTCCAAAAGGGAACTGCAGATGCTGGAATATCGAAGGTACACACAATTGCTGGGGAAACTCAGCGGGTGCAGCAGCATCTATGGAGCGAAGGAAATAGGCGACGTTTCGGGCCGAAACCCTTCTTCAGACTGATGGGGGGTGGGGAAAGAAAGAAGGAAAAGGGGAGGAGGAGGAGGAGCCCTCCCCTTCCTTAACCCTCTAGCTGTCTCCTCCCACCCTCCCATCCGCCCGCCCTCGGGCTCCTCCTCCTCCTCCTCCCCTTTTCCTTCTTTCTTTCCCCACCCCCCATCAGTCTGAAGAAGGGTTTCGGCCCGAAACGTCGCCTATTTCCTTCGCTCCATAGATGCTGCTGCACCCGCTGAGTTTCCCCAGCAATTGTGTGTGCCTCTAAGTGTCCTGCTGTTTAATTTCCTCTTATATTTGACCTTCCAAAGTGCGGCACCTCAAATTTCTTCAGATTATACCACATCAGCCATGTCTCTACCCATATATTCAACAGGCCCACATCTTGCTGAATCCTTTGACAACTTTCTTCATGATCCACAGCTTTGCCAACTTTTGTGTCCTCCTCAAATGTATTAATCGGCACGCTTACATTTTCATCCAGTTTGTTTGTAGATATCGCAAGCAACAGAAATCTCATCACTAATCCTTGTGGAACACCATAGATGTCCAGTGAGAATCTCACTCCTCCACAGTATCCAAACCAACCACCCATTTTATTCATAGGTGGGGCAAAGTTAAAAGAACAGTGGCATTACAATAGACAATTGACAATAGACAATAGACAATAGGTGCAGGAGTAGGCCAGTCGGCCCTTCGAGCTAGCACCGCCATTCAATGTGATCATGGCTGATCATCCCCAATCAGTACCCCGTTCCTGCCTTCTCCCCATATCCTCTGACTCCGCTATCTTTAAGAGCCCTATCTAGCTCTCTCTTGAAAGTATCCAGAGATCTGGCCTCCACCGCCGTCCGAGGCAGAGAATTCCACAGACTCACAACTCTCTTAGTTTAGAGCATTTCATATAAAATATATCGAAAACGAAATACCTTTACAACTTCAAAGCAGAATTTTGTTGCATTGTTTTTATGGCGTCATTGTCTGACGTATCAGGGTCGCCGAAAGACTTTGAAACATTTCAAAATCCAACGACACCAAAAGAAATGTTGCGACACTTGAGAGACACCGCGCGTCAATACATCGTCACGCCGGATCACCGCCGCATCACGTCGCGACTTTTTTGGTGACCTGATACGTCAGCCAATGATGCCGACAGTCGCTGAAAAAATCGCCAAGCAGGACAGGCCCTTAAAGTCTACTGAATACAAATCTAGGAACAACATTTTAAACAGGCTTATATATTTTGCTTTGAAAGCACTATTATAACCAGGCACTTGTAAAACTTATAAAATAAACTTGATGCACATTTTGTCTGAAACAGCATAACTACCCAGCAAAATATTTTTATTTTAAACTATATATATACACAGATCAGAGTAAACTTGGAATTCCAATTGAGGACAAGCAAAATATTTTTCTGCTGCTCGGCTGGATCTCTGGTCAACACGGTCAAACACTCACAGACTTAAAACAAAACATAGAAAATAGGTGCAGGATTAAGCCATTTGGCCCTTTGAGCCAGCACCGCCATTCAATATGATCATGGCTGATCTTCCAAAATCAGCACTTGCTTTTTTCCCATACCCCTTGATTTCTTTAGCCCTAAGAGCTAAATCTAACTTTCTCTTGAAAACATCCAGTGAATTGGCCTCCACTGCCTTCTGTGGCAGAGAATTCCATAGATTCACAACTCTCTGGGTGAAAAAGGTTTTCCTCAACTCAGTCCTAAATGGCCTACCCCTTATTCTTAAACTGTGACCCTTGGTTCTGTACTCCCTAACATCGGGACATTTTCCCTGCATCTAGCCTGTCCAATCCCTTAAGAATTTTAAACGTTTCTATAAGATAACCTCTCATCCTAAATTCCAGTGAATACAAGTCCAGTTGACCCATTTTTTCATCATATGTCAGTCCCGCCATCCTGGGAATTAACCTGGTGAATCTACGCTGCACTCCCTCAATAGCAAGAATGTCTGTCCTCAAATTAGGAGACCAAAATTGCACACAGATTTCATAGAATAGAGATGAAATGAAATAGAGCTTCATGTCCTAAGAAGACTAGGACAGTGTGCATGAATAAAATATTATTGCTTTATTGTCTCAAGAGAGAGTTAGATAGAGCTCTTAAAGATAACGGAGTCAGGGGATATGGGGAGAAGGCAGGAACAGGGTACTGATTGTGGATGATCAGCCATGATCACAGTAAATGGCGGTGCTGGCTCGAAGCGCCAAATGGTTTACTCCTGCACCTATTGTCTATTGTCTATATCAGTCTGAATGTGTTTTAGGTTTGTTCAAGACCAGTAGCAACTATTAAAATTCCAAAGATACTCTGTAATGCAGCAGGATTGAATAAAGTCACAAAAGACTAGAATTAATTAAACCCGTTTGTACAGCTGTATAATGTATTAATAAGGCCACATTTGGAGTTCTATGTATAGTTCTGGCCACCATGCCATACAAAGTATGTCATTCAACTGGAAAGAGTGTAAAAAAGACTTAGGAGGATGTTACCAGATCTGGAAGCTTTTAAGGAGGGTTAAGCTTAGACTGGGGCTTTTCTCCCTGGAGTGTTGGAGGCTGAGGGGTAACCTTATAGAGGTTTATAAAATCATGAGGTGAACAGTCACAGGCAGTCCAGTGATACAAGCTCATTATGGCAACTTGGTTGGCATGGTGCCAAGGGTGGCAGGGTAGCGCAATGGTCGAGTTGCTGCCTTACAGCGCCAGAGACACGGGTTCAATCCTGGCTACGGGTGCTTGTCAAGTTCAAGTTCAAGTTCATATTTATTGTCACATGCATCAATTGGTACAGTGATATTTGAGTTACGATACAGCCATACAAATAAAAAGAACAACATTCACAATCTGTACGGCGCTTGTACGTTCTCCCCGTGTCCTGGGTGGGTTTTCTCCGAGAACTTCAGTTTCCTCCCAAGACTACTCAAAAGACGTACCTTTGTAGGATAATTGGCTAGGTATAAGTGTAATAAACTTTCCCTGGTGCAGGATAGTGTTTTAGTGTACGGGGATCGCTGGTCAGTAGGAATTAGGCTGAAGGAGCTAATTCTGCGTTGTATCTCTAAACTAATAACTAAACTAAATGGATTGGGCCAAATGGTCTATGTCCATGCTGGGTAGCTCTGTAACTCTATGGTCTATTTTTATGTCGCATGCTCGTAATTCTCTCATAGCTGGATTTTAACCTTGATTATTTCCGAATAATACCACCCTGCTGCTTTTAGCATAGGGGCCAGAGCTTGTCTTCTACTATATTCATATGGTTAACTTCCTAGCACCTAATAGTAAGAGCATTGTTTCTGACTGCTATAATTCTTAAGACAATTGTATTTAAACTGTGCGCTTGCTAGAATTCTGAATTCCCAGACGGTGGACAATAATTTAAGAGTATGGATTTGAATACTCCTGCAGAATTTGTATTTGTGGATATTGGTGGGGTTCATAACATTGGTTAAATTGGTTCCTCTTAACTAGATTAGTGGAATGTTCCTAACACAAATACAACTAATGTACTGTAAAGAATAGCCCAGAGACTTGATTGGGGGTGTTCAGCCCAAAGAATGTACATTTTCACAGAGAGAACCAGGAATAGTAAAAATCTGCCTCTCTATTCCTGATCCCAATAACAGACGCCCAAGCCATGTATGCACCCAATCTAATTACAACAAGTTAAGTTGTGAAGTGATTTGAATGACTTCAAGCCTGGTAAACTCAAAATCAATATAAGAACAAAATAAATAAGAGCAGGATTAAGCAATCTGGCCCTTGGCACCTGTTCAACCAATCAACAAAATCAGGGTAGATCTTACACCTCAGTGCCATTTTCCCACAATATCATCATATTCCTTAATTCCTTAATGTCCAGAAATCTATTGATCTCTCTGTTGGATGAACCCAACTACTAAGCCTCCAAAGGCATCTGAAAGAGAAATCCAAAAGATTCACCATGCTCAGAGGATATTTCTCCTCATTTTAGTTCTATAAACAGCCGAGCTCCCCACCACTCCAGTCACCCTGCTCTTGCCCCTCCTTCATGTGCTAATCTCCCATCCCTGAGCCACGCATTTCCCTTTTATCACCCCCACTCCTCCATCCCACCCATCTCTTCCCTCCACATTTACATGTCACTCCTCTCCAATCCTTACCTGACACGTCTTTTGTCTCCTTTTCACATCGAGCCTTCGTCACTTGCTCCGCGCAATTGCCAATCAAACCCCTATGCCACCCCCACACCCACCCCTCACCTGTATCCACCCATTACTGTCCCATCCCAACCTCTCTTTTCCAGCTTTCTCCCCACTACTCCACCTGTCTAAAGAAGGGTCCTGACCCAAGGGTCTGTGCATTCCCTCGGTAGATGCCACCTGACCTGCTGACGTTACTCCAGCACTTTGGTTTTGTTTTTCCAAACAGAGAGCTTCAAACAAGAGAATGAAGACAGTGCCCTGACTACCAACATAGAAACATAGAAACATTAGAAAATAGGTGCAGGAGGTGGCCATTTGGTCCTTCAAGCCAGCAGCGCCATTCATTGTGATCATGGCTGATCGTCCACAATTAGTAACCCGTGCCTGCCTTCTCCCCATATCCCTTGATTCCACTAGCCCCTAGAGCTCTATCTAACTCTCTTTTAAATTCATCCAGTGAATTGGCTTTTACTGCCCTCTGTGGCAGGGAATTCCACAAAGTAACCCTCACAAAGAGTGGAGAACCGTGGGATCTAGGAGCGCAGTGAGGATGTCTGTGGCCTTCCCCCGACCAGATGGATAGTGATTGGGACTCGGATAGCATTGTATGTGGAACTGTGTGTGTAGTGTGTACCTGCTGGAATCAAGCAGTGGTTGCACCTAGATCCATCTGGTGACCTTTGGTTCGCCTCTAAGGTATAATGTGCATGGGTAAAACATACTTAAAGTTGGTCAAAATGCTCAGATGGAGCAGGAGAAATAGGACAAAAATTGCTCACAATACATTTTACACTTAAAATATTTAATGCCTTCCTGTCTGTGTCACTGTGTATCCTGATGAAAACCAGCTGCAGTCTTTAGACTGGCACCATGTTACAGGAAATATGTTGTCAAGCTGGAAAGGGTACAGAGAAGATTTACGAGGATGTTGCCAGGGCTGGGCTGTAGGGAGCGGTTGAGTAGACTGGGACTCTGTTCCTTGGAGTGCAGGAGGATGAGGGGTGATCTTATAGAGGTGTAGAAAATCATGAGAGGAATAGATTGGGTAGATGCACAGTCTCTGGCCCAGAGTAGGGGAATCAAGGACCAGAGGACATAGGATCAAGGTGAAGGGGAAACGATTTAATAGGAATTTGAGGGGTACCTTTTCACAGAAAGGGTGGTGGGTGTGTGGAACAAGCTGCCAGAGGAAGTAGTTGAGGCTGGGACTATCTGAATGTTTAAGAAACAGTTAGACAGGTACATGACAAAGATCTTATGGGCCAAATGATCACTTTCTGTATCATATTAAGTAAATAAGCTTCTTCTTATCGAGTTCACACACAAGATTAGAAGTGGTTCAGCTAGAGCTGAACACACTTCTCGGCATCAGCATACAATGGTGTCTGTCTTGTCGCTTCTTGTGCATCTTGTGTCTACAGTTAGATTTAGAGGATATGGGCCAAATGCAGGCAGGTGGGATTAGTGTAGCTGGGACATGTTGGGCAGTGTGGGCAAGTTGGGCTGAAGGACCTGTTTCTACACTGTATCACTCTATGACTATGACTCTTTGTTCACCATGATTCTTCAGTGAGCACCAGGGAGTGAGTGGGGTGGCAGTCAAGCAGGAGGATGTGTGGAGATAGGATGTTGCTTCACTCCATAACACATAGGACACAGGGCAGTGTGCTTCCAACTCTCCTCTCAATCCACCTCTGGAAGAAGGTCCACTTAGCCCGCCGACTGCCCCTCACTGGCAGAGTAGACAATGAATACTCAGCTGGCCAGCCATTCCACTCGACATTGCAACTCTGTGCACTTCCCGCATGCTGTCATTGTCCTTCACAGTCTCTCGCAGCCCTTTTCAAATAGGGGATCCGGAAGTGAGAGATGTAAATGGTATGAGAGGAGTTGGTGCATGTGAGTGGGCCAGTGCAGTCGGCACTGTTGACCTGGGCCAACCCATTGTTCAAAGGATGAATATCGCCGAATATCTGCAGCATGACAAACTATCTAAGGCTTTTCTCACCGTGTACCTGCAAGGGAACACCAACCAAGAAGAGAAGAAATATTCTGTTCAAGATATTAGAGCATGCCATTGCTGAAATCTAGAGCCAAGGACAAACTCTCGGACAATGAACAGGTCAAGCAGCATCTGTGATCTGACAGATTCCTCGAAAAATATACCCTTTATTGTATGAAATTCTGTGAGGATTATTCCGTCATTCATTAAGCTAGTAAGATCCTTGTAAAGAACTCTGTACCTTTAATCCAATTAATTGGTCTCTTTGGCCAGTGTCAAATGGTTTACATCAGAATCAGAATCAGAATCAGATTTTATTCGCCAAGTATGTTTTGCAACATACGAGGAATTTTTAGAGGAATACATTAGATCATTGTGTAAGAAAGAACTGCAGATGCTGGTTAAAATCGAAGGTAGACACAAAATGCTGGAGTAACAACGGGTGAGGCAGCATCACTGGAGAGAAGGAATCGGCGATGTTTCGGTTCGAGACCCTTCTTCAGTCTGAAAAAGGGTCTCGACCCGAAATGTCGCCCATCCTTCTCTCCAGAGATGCTGCCTCACCCGTTGAGTTACTCCAGCATTTTGTGTCTACCTTACATTTGATCATTGTTAGCTTATTTACTGGGGTCAAGGAAAGAGCGTTTACGTTGCGGCCCTGTTTCCACCAATCATTCCACTAAAACGCACAAGGAGCGTTAAGTAGATAAAGGGGGCGCTGTCCTGTGCACGGCTGCCCAGCCAGCAGCTGTCTGTCTCTTCATCTTTTTATTTTTTATTTTAGTTAGTTAAGTGTTTTGTTTGGAGGTCTAGACTTTTTTTATGGGGGGGGGGGGGGGCGGGGGGAAGGGGGAAACTGCCTTTCAGGGTCCCTACCTGGTCGGAGAGGCGGCTTTTCTCCGGGCTGCAGCTTCGACCCGTCCTCGCGGCCTACCAGCGGGCCTGGAGCGGCGTTTCCTGTCGGGGACCGCTCAGAACCTCGGCTTCGGCGGTGGCACAGCGCTGGAGCGCTATCGCGGAGCGGGCGATGCCTTGCCCGGGTCGCCGCGCTGGAGCTCCGGTGAGCTGAGACCGCCGGGTAAAACATCGCATAGCTGTGGGTCTGTGGAGCGACCGGCTGCGGGCGGCGGCGCTGAACTTTACACCGGGAGCCTGGGATCTCTAGATGAGATCGCCAGTTGTGGAGCTCCAACCAGTGCGGCCTTGTTGGCTTCGGAAGCCGCGGCCTCCAGTACGGAAGCGGCCGTTCCAGGGTTCCCAAGCCGCTGTGACGACTCTCCCGACGCCGGAGCAACATCACCCGGCGAGAACGGCCTGGAACATCGGGTCTCCGTGGAGGCAACTGTGGAGGCCTCAATGGGCCCGACTATGGGTGAACTGGGGTTGGGGACTGGACTTTGTGCCTTCCCTCATGGTGGGAACCACTGTGGGGGGATGTTCTTTGTGTTTAAGACTTTCATTGGTGTTATGTCTGTATTCTTTTTTTGTGTGCTGCAAAATGGCAAAAAGCATTTCACTTCACTACACCTGGGTGTATGTGAATGTGACTAATAAAATACCTTTGATACCTTTGAAGCACAAGAAACGACAAGACAGACACCATTGTACGCAGATGCCGAGAAGTGCTGCTCTGGTTGAACAACTTCTAATCTTGTGTGTGGACTCGATAAGAAGAAGCTTATTTACTTAACATGATACAGAAAGAGACCATTTGGCCCATACGATTTTTACTAGTTCACAACAGAATAATCACCTCCCCCCCACTCCCTACTCTTTCTTTATACCCCTGCAACCTATTCTGGGCCGATGGTCATTGACTTCCCCTTGATGTTTTACCATTTACCTGCTGAAGGTGATAAAACCTAAATAATGAATGGGTGGCACGGTGGCGCAGCGGTAGAGTTGCTGCCTTACAGCGCCAGAGACCCGGGTTCCATCCTGACTATGGGTGCTGTCTGTATGGAGATTGTACATTCTCTCTGGGACCTGCGTGGGTTTTCTCCGGAATCTCCAGTTTTCCTCCCACACTCCAAAGACGTACATGTATGTAGGTTAATTGACTTGGTATAAATGTAAATTGTTCCGAGTGTATGTAAGATAAGTCAAGTCAAGTCAAGTCAAGTCAACTTTATTTCTATAGCACATTTAAAAACAACTCTCGTTGACCAAAGTGCTTTACATTGATACAGGTACTAACATGCTACAAACAGTGGTACAGATCAACAATACATACATTGATACATACATACAGCGTTCCCTCAGAGGACCTCAAGAAAGGCTTTAGAGTAGAAATAAGTTTTAAGTCTAGACTTAAAAGAGTCGATGGAGGGGGCAGTTCTGATGGGAAGAGGGATGCTGTTCCATAGTCTAGGAGCTGCAACCGCAAAAGCGCAGTCGCCCCTGAGCTTATACCTTGACTGCGGGATGGTCAATAACCCCAAATCTGGGGATCTGAGGGACCTGGAGGTGGTATGGTGGGTAAGCAGATTTTTGATGTAGGTGGGGGCAAGCCCATTAAGTGTTAATGTGCGAGGATCGCTGGTCGGCACGGACCCGGTGGGCTGAAGGGCCTGTTTCCGCACAGTATCTCTAAACTAAACAAAACTTAACTGGAGAGTAGAGTGCATTTGGGTGTCCAGAGGATGTAAGCTGTGTTTATTATAAAAACGAGTTTTGTCTTTCATTACTGATGTGATTCATAACAGGAGAAATTTGCAATTGGTGTCTTTTGTTCAATGAGCAATATAATGGAAGCTGCAAGTTATTGTTAGCTTTTGAAATCCTGGTTCCATTAATTAGTGGACATGAATTTCTGAAGAGGAGCACAAGAGCTGCCGGAGCCACATTGCATGTTTAATTAAAACAACTGACAAGATGTTTGTGGTACCTAATCATTGGGTCACAACAATAGAAAAAAACTTGGGTTATTTTCTCAAAAGACAAATATGGTAGGTACTAAAGGCAGAAAACATAGAACATAGAACACAAAATCTGGAGTAACTCAATGGGTGAGGCAGCATCTATGGAGAGAAGGAATTGGCGACGTTTCGGGTCGAGACCCTTCTTCAGACTGATGTCAGGAGGGACAAAGAGAGATAGTTGACCAGGGATTTTCGGAGACAGTAGGACTGTTGGGACCACTGGGAAGGGGGAGGGGATGGAGAGAGAAAGCAAGGGCTATCGAAAGTTAGAGAAGTCAATGTTCATACCGCTGGGATGTAAACCACCCAAGCTAAATATGAGGTGCTGTTCCTCCAATTTTTGCTGGGCCTCACTTTGGCAATGGAGGAGGCCCAGGATAGAAAGGTCAGATTGGGAATGGGAGGGGGAGGGGGGATGGGAGGGGGAGTTGAAGTGCTGAACCACCGGGAGATCAGGTAGGTCAAGACGGACCGAGTGGAGCGCTAGCATGGGTGTTGTGGGTCAAGTCAAGTCAAGCACAGTGAGTGCAGGGCCAACAATCCATTTCAATCCATTTAATGTCAAGTCAATCCATTTCAAGTCAAGCCAAGTCAAGTCAAGTCAAGTCAAGTCAAGCACAGGGCAGGCAGGGCCAGCCAACAATACAATCCATTTGCTTTCAATTCAGGTGAGCTCAAGCAAAGCAAAGGTAAAGCAAAAGCAAAAGCACAGGGCAGATGGGTCCAGCCAATAATACAATCCATTTGCTTTAATTTCAGGTGAGATCAAGCAAAGCAAAGGCAATGCAAAAGCAAAAGCACAGGGCAGGCCAAACAACTCATTTCATTTCATTTCCATTTCAATTTCAATTTCAAGCACAGGGCAGGCCCAACAACTCATTTCATTTCATTAAGGGCTAACAAATCATTTATTGCAAGCACATTAAGGGTTAACAAATCATCATTCATTGCAAGCACATTGCTGGCTAACAAATCATTTATTGCAAGCACATTAAGGGTTAACAAATCATCATTCATGCAAGCACATTACTGGCAAACAAATCATTTATTGCAAGCACATTAAGGGTTAATAAATGATAATTCATGCAAGCACATTACTGGCTAACAAAGCATTTATTGCAAGCACATTAAGGGTTAACAAATGATCATTCATGCAAGCACATTACTGGCAAACAAATCATTTATTGCAAGCACATTAAGGGTTAATAAATGATCATTCATGCAAGCACATTACTGGCTAACAAATCATTTATTGCAAGCACATTAAAGGTTAACCACATAAAGCACATAACCACATAACGCACATAAAGGGTAGACTCAAGGTTCAGTAGACTTACAGTTCAGTAGACCCACAGAAGAATCACAGTTGTGGCCTCTCCCTCGCGATCTTCCAGAGTGACTGAGTCCCGTCCAAGCAACCGGGGTTTTATAGTGCTGCCGCCCGCGGAAGGGGCATTACCTTCATCATGGTGATTGACAGGTGAGCGGACCAATCAGCTGATCTCAAGATTTTTTAAACATTCATAACTTTTTTATTTTTCATCGATCGGAAAAATCCTTGGGGGCTGCCTCAGCGGAGGAGGACTGTGAGTAAGATGGCCAAAAAACCATAGCGATATACAGTAGCGTTTTTTTCTAAAATAAATATATAGCGCAGACAGGAAGTGGTCAAGATGAGACTTTTAGTTATATAGATGGCTGGAAATTCAAATGTGTAACTTTACAATTTGCAGCATTTTGCAATTAATAGCCATTTCTGGGTCATTTTGCATTCACCCTGGAGATTTGACAGGGAGGTTCTTAGCCTGACTCGGCCATAGACAATGATATTTCTTCAACAGAAGCACAGGGGGAGATTACATGGCCAGCGCAGTGCTATTTTGAACCATGCAAAGAAAGTCGGACCAAGTTGGCCAGGGTCATCTTGATGTTGGGGACTACCAGGATAACTTGATCTGCTAAGTCGTGCTTTCAAAGTAATTGACTTTGCGTCCTCTTGCACACAACAGTGACACTGTTCACATTCCCGTCAATCCTGCACTACTTCCCTTCTTCTCCCCACAGCCTTGTCAAAAGCTCACAATTAATCAAATTCATCCATGTAAATCTTTGCAATATATTTTGTCGACAGTGTGGTCATTTCCCATAACTGTGAGGCTCCAGTCGGGGTAAAACCGCAACCAATTTTTAACATAGCACCTTTAACAGATTGAAGACTCTTCACTTCACAAATTCCACTGTACCTTAATTGGGGCATGTGGCAATAAATGTGAACTTGAACTTGAACTTAGTCATTAGCGGACAGTATTTGTAATGACAAAAAAACGTCTTTCATACTGCAGTGTAAATCCATGTACGATGGCTGTGTTCAGCAAAAACGTGACATTTGAGCAGGAGCTGTTATTATTGCTGCAACTTGTCCTTCTGCAGAGGCAACACAGTGTGGAATGCTAGGTATTGCAAGACAGCAAGTATAATCCCTCATAAAATAAATAACCAGTAGCTTCTGGTTTTCCTGGATGTACTGTTTCATCAACTTAGATGTGAAATTGGAAAGAGAGAATGTCAATGGTGCAGAAGTTGCTGATTCTCACTGTGTCAATGAAACAAATTTCCATTTTTCGGTTCAGGAACACCGTCCTCAGGTTTGCTTGATTGCAGGGTTTTGTCCCGCCCAATTTGTGCATCCTGAAAGAGTGTGCTTAATGTATCCCAGTTTATATTTGCCTTCAACTGAGCTCCTGAAATCTTTTAGAGCGGATTTATAGAACACTAGAGCAAAGCTCGGCTCGCTGTGTCTGAGCTGATGTTTTCCAAATTAGAGTAAACCATCTGAGAAACTTAATTTGCAGCAAATATAACTTCTATGTAAAATAACTCAATCGTTTGTGATATCTAATTTTCCCAAATTGGGAAGAACAAAATACAACCCAGTAGAAACTCCTGCCCATTATGATGAATTAATCACCTATGAAAGTGTATGCTGATCAAACACATTTGTATATCTAAACAGATTTTCACTAATTATGCCAAATGATTTGCAGAGAGCTTTTTTGAAAGGATGTGAATCAAAGATTTTTTTTAATGTAATAATAAGATAACAACTGCAAACAATCTAAAGCAAGGCAGTTTTGAATATATTATTTTCAACTATTTAAAATGTTACAGGGTAGTAAGGGGCAGAACACTCCGAATAAATGCTTATCACCGTCGATCTATTTTTACATGTTTTAATCAAAATAGTCAGTTGCTACTCTTAAGTCAACTAAGGAATGGATTCTTGAGATATTTTAAGTCAAAAAGTTATATTTTAGAGTGCTTTCTCGTTGCACCAGATAATTAGTCTACAATTATACTCCACTTCAATTAAACTGCTTTTTGTAGAAACATTACTGCGAAATGTCATTATTTGACTTTTGTATGCTTGTCAAAACTAGAAGTATTTGGGCTAGAAATGGATTTAGTCATAAACGATGATGGGCAATTGAAAACTGAGTTGACCTGGTTTAGAGCTGTTTTGTGCACACTCCTGGCTACCGTGGCACCTATAGGAACATTTTTCTCCTTGTTTTTTGGTGGGTGTTTTGGTGGAAGAAATTTGCTTACGATAGCAAAATGCTGCAAATTGTATAGTTACACATTTGAATTTCCGGCCATTTTCTTTTATACTTTTAACAATATAAGATAAATATTTTTGTTATTCCCAAGGCGAACGACATGACTGCATCATACACCATTTCTTTCCAGCCAAATTTTCACACTAAGAAGTCTAAAAAATGACAGTTCTTATTTACTCTCAGAACAATCTGCTTGTATTGACGAAATGTGTAAGAAGGAACTGCAGATGCTGGTTTACACCGAAGATAGACACAACATGCTGGAGTAATTCAGCAGGACAGGCAGCATCTCTGGAGAGAAGGAATGGGTGACGTTTCAGGTCGAGACCTTTCTACAGACTCTTTCTAGCAGAGATAGAGTTCGGGGATAGGGCCAGTGTACGCCTGGAGCACTGATTGTTCGACGTATCCAACAAAGAGGCAGGCATAGCTGGGTGCCCTTGGCTATGCTTTGGATTTGGAGAAAGAGGGAGGAGTCAAAGAAGAAGTTGTTAAAAGTAAGGACCAGCTCCACTAAGTGGAGGAGAGTGTTGGGATAGGGAAATTGGCTATTCTGCAGACAGGAAGAAACAAAGGGCTATAAGGCCTTCCTGGTCGGGCCAGGTTCCCCTCCGAAACATCACACATTTCTTCTCTCCAGAGATGCTGCCTGTCCCGCTGAGTTTTGTGTCTGCTTTTATTGACCTCGTTTTTCCTGACAGTGTGCTACAGAAAGTATTCTGATGGGATGCATCTCAGCCAGGTGTGGCAACCGCTCTGCTCTTGACCTGCAGGGTATGGTCATCACCAGCTCGTAGGGGGCGGCATGGTGGCGCAGCGGTAGAGTTGCTGCCTTACAGAGCCTGCAGCACCAGAGACCTAGGTTCGATCCCGACTACGGGTGCTGTCTGTATGGAGTTTGTACGTTCTCCCCGTGACCGCGTGGTTTTCTCCGAGATATTCGATTTCCTCCTACACTCCAAAGACGTACAGGTTTGTCGGTTAATTGGCTTAGTTTGTGTAAATTGTCCCTAGTGTGTGAAGAATATTGTTGATGTGTGGGGATGGCTGGTCGGCGTGGACTCAGTGAGCTGAAAGGTCAGTTTCCGTGCTGCCTCTAGTCTAAAAAATGTCCTTCCGTCCAGTCCATGTTCATGTTGCGTTGTCTCCGGAAGGTTGGATGTATTGTTAAGAATGCCTGCTATCTTTTCTCTCTTCTGCATTCTGGGAGAATGTACAGGAGCTTGAAAGCCTGGACCTTCCGACTTAGGAGCAGCTTCTTCCCCACTGCTATCAGACCTCTGAACCACTCACCTTTCTCCCCCTTTCCCAGAGGTGCTGCCACATGCTCCCACTCCTAGCTCCACCGCAATTGGTTATTCTGTTATTGCACTTTAGTTTATTTTGCTCAGATTCCACTGCAATCGTTGCACCATTCTTCTGCTTTGCATTTGTCATTATATTTATTATTGTGTCTATCATTATAATTTATACTGTGTACTCTATGATGTTTGTGCAGACAAGATATTTCAAGAGTCAAGAGTGTTTTATTGTCATATGTCCCAGATGGGACAATAAAATTCTTACTTGCTGCAGCACAACAGAATATGTAAACATAGTACATAACGGGGGAAGAGGAAAAAAAGAAAAAGTGCAATAAATAACAAATATAGTGCAATAATAATATAGTCTTTTGCAGTTCAGAGCTCAGAGCTTATTAATTGTTGTGTTTAATAGCCTGATAGCTGTCAGGAAGAAGCTGCTCCTGAACCTGGACTTTACAGTTTTCAGGCTCCTGTACCTTCTTCCTGATGGCAATGGTGAAATGAGTGTGTAGCCTGGGTAGTGTGGGTCTTTGATGATTTTGGCTGTCCTTTTGAGGCAGCGACTACGATGGATCCCTTCGAATACACCATGCATTCTGGTGTACATGACAATAAACTCATCTGAATGCGGAGTTTAAAGGTTCAAACTCAAGCTGCATTCTTTGTCCTCACTGAGATCTATGATCTGCTATGACCTCAATACAACCTCACACATTAGCCTGAACTGCGACGTTCATGGAGCTCGAGACTGCAGTCGCTCTTGCTTGACAGGTTGGGGGTAAACAATGCCTGTGGGATGTGTCTACCTAATATACTGTCGGAGTTGCAGAGGCCCTCAAGGTTAGAGCCAGGTGCTACCCATAAGAAGTTGCCAGAGAAGTCTCTGTAAGGACACAATCTTGTCTCTCGCTTGATTCTTTGCTGAAGGTAAAGTAGATGGTCTCTTTAAGAAAATAGTTTTCTTCCGGGGGGTTCAGAGTCACAGTCACGCTTATTTTTTTTGTCTTGGGAACAGTCTATGTCTCAGAGTCTGCTGCTCCCTGCCACATTGGGAAGGTTAGACAAGTTTTACATTGTTGGCCACCAATGTGCCTAGTACTTCGGCCCCTTCAGAACACACTTCACCATTGTCTAGGCATTCATGTGAAATATGACACCATATTTGGAAGAGTGTTGCTCATACACTGATATGTCCCATTGTGAGATGCAAGAGTGAAAACAATGTTGAAATTGACAATAATGGCGTTTCAATGTTATGGAAAAATCTTATACATTAATAATATTTCATGCTTTGAAAATTAAGTCACTAAGCAACAGTGGAAACCAGACGTTACAAAATAAAAAAAAACATTGATCACAAACTTATATTTCCAAGAAATCATATACTAAGGTGATTGTTTGAAAATTATGTGGATATAATTTATATACTGTATCAGATGTGTAAGATCATAAGTGAATGTTTCATATGATGCAATGCATGACATTTATCATTTTACAACATTTACACATTTGAATGGAGCATTAAATCAACAACTGTACTTTCTACTAAGACTGCACTGTGTATAAGAAGTTCTGTTTATATGCAATTACCCCTGTGGAGCTAAAAGTATAAAATTCGGCATCAAGGGATAGCAGTATTCATACTGGTATGTTAACATTGCATTTCTTTGTCAACTTTAGCCAGACTCACAAATTGCTTTATGTGTAATAAGTACAATTTTATACTGATATGTTAACATGTGGCAGTTCTTTCCAGTCTGCTAGGGGAAACAAAGAAGCAGTTGTCAGACTTTATGGATCAGATGTAAATGATATTGCACTGCTTTGTTGAGTCTGGGGAGTGCAGCTACTGCACCTAAAAGGGAAATGATTTCCATACCAGATCCAGCCAAGCCCAGATTGGAAAAAATAGGCTTTCAGATTTAAATTTGCATTTTGCAATAGATTATTAGCTTTGTAGAAGCCTCCTTTGTTTCATTTTCATTACCGTTATTTTACAATTATTGAGTTCCTACAAATCATTCCCACATATCATTTTTTTCTTTAATGATCTTGTGGACGGTTTTAGTTTAGATTGCAGAACTTTTCCGAACTTTCTTTCCTGCTTTGTCCGTGTTTCCACATCTATCCGATGAAATGCACGTTACGAATCGTAAAGCCTATTGTTTATACAACTAGACATCCGCACAATCTCTGCCCAGATACATTGTTTACACATAACTCCAGGTTTACTTCTATACATTATTTAACCCAATGTAATAATGATGTAAATTGCACCTACTGGAATTTAAAAAATAAAGCCTTGTGTTTCAAATGAGGGATGTTAAATGGTAAAAGTGAGAGTGTCAATGAATAGTTTTCATTCCTTCAGAAGACTGCTGCAGTACAGAAAGCCAGATTTCGACTGAAAGGAGAGTATTATTCATTTTGAGCATGCCCAGCAATGGGCTTAGACTGGAAAAGTAGACATCTCTGAGTTTGTCCAGGGAATAAATCTTCCGCATCGTTCTGCTGAATTTAGGTTAAAAATTCAGTTGTTGCTTACTATTGTTGTCCTTTTTGTTCCTTGATGTTTCGATTTGTATAATGCAAGACTTCATTTAGTTCCATTGTACAATCAGATAATTAAGCAGCTTCACATTTTGGAATAATCTATTATCCTGAGAAGAACTAATTTAAGAAGTCATTTCTAAAAAATTTCACAAAATGAAGATTTAGTCCAAAAACGAAATAAGAAGAAGATTCTCGATCCGAAACATCACCCATTCCTTCCTTACAGAAGGGATTAAATATAAACTGGCATAGTAAATGTCACGCACACACACACACACACACACACACACACACACACACACACACACACACACACACACACACACACACACACACACACACACACACACACACACATATATTTATATATATATACACACACACACACACACACACACACACATTTATATATACACACACACACACACACACACACACACACACACACACACACACACACACACACACACACACACACATTTATATATATATATATATATATATATGTATATACACACACACACACACACACACACACACACACATATACATATATATATTTATATCTATTTACATAGTATATGAGTCTGAAGAAGAGTTCAGACCCAAAACATTGTCTCTCCATGTTCTCCAGGGATGCAAGGACACTGAGTTACTCCAGCATTTTGTAACTTTCTTTGATATAAACCGACATCTGCAGTCCATTGTTATGATAGTGTATTTATTAGTTTATAATATTTTCCATTTTTACTCCACCTTTTTGCTTTCTCCTTGCTCACAGATGCAGGGCATGCAGGAATCATTTCCCTGGTTCCTTCTGCTTGTGCTTTCTTCACGTGCAGGTCTGAAGTGTGGGTTACGGTATCATTACGTGCATCACAACCAAGTTCAACCCTATTTGAACCTGATGCCCCGATGTAGAACTTCATGCAGAACAGCAATCAAGAGTGGTAGTCAGGCAGATTTCTTCCATACCAGTTCATACCAGCAGTAGGAATATTGATTTCTCGACCGCGTATTCCCTCTCGCTCCATCCCACACCCAAGTCGCACCAGCTTCTCGTTCTCACCCATTTACCGTCGTTACTTTTCTGCATATCTTTCATTCATTTGTTCTCTATCTCTCTCCATCATTGTCTACATTTCTTGTTTCCCTCTCTCATGACCCTCAGTCTGAGGAAGGGTCTCGACCCGAAACGTCACCCATTCCTTCTCTCCAGAGATGCTGCCTGTCCCGCTGAGTTACTCAGCATTTTGTGTCTATCTTCAGATTTCTTCCTTTCCAGCGGTAGCAAGGACTAATTAAACCAGCTAGTGGCACCTTCTTTCACCAAACTGTGTTTAAATCTATAACTTTCCTGATCCGAGTTACTCATTCTCACAGTTGGCCACAGTTTTTGAGCATGTTTTATATATTTGGCTGATTTTCACAAGTCTGGGAAATGGAGCTCGTAAATTCTGGTACAGTTTTCCATATTTAACCTTAAAGTCATGCAAATAAGCTTTAATAGATTAGATATAACTTTAATTGTGCATTACTCAAAACCATAGCACAGACGTTCTCAGTGGCAGGCATATAATGAAGCTGTTAGTGATGTAATAATGTTGTGCTATGAACTTATCTTTTTCCCACCTCCCCAATAGGTCAGAAGGATAAATGCTCAGTATTGAATCGTATTGGCCCATAGAGTCAGGTGAGTTCTAGATACAAACTCTGTTCAGTGCAATGTTGTACTTCAGATTATTTATTTCATTATTTTATGGCACGTGGGCTTTGCAGACAAGGCCAGAATCTGTGGTTCAATGTTTCCTTTATTACCACGTGTACCAAGGTGCAGTGAGATTCCTACTTTTTGGCCAACTGATTATTGCCATACATAAGTACAGTCCCCGGCTAAGCACATAATATCAGCTGCTTATGGAGGTACGAGGTTTGATTTTGGTCTCCTACAGATTGTGGCAAAAGAGCTGCTGCCCCTGAGAAATCTCTGATCCGAGGGAGATTGCATGGTATCAGGTGTAGATTCCGGTTTACTTCTCCGTGGATTGTCACCTTGTTGTGATGGAGAGGCTTGTGTGGTCCTGAGATGCGGAGAGCGATGCCGTCTGAAGCTATGCTCCTGGTAGGGCCACCCATGGCGGTAAGGTCGTGGGGAAAGTCCCTGACAAAGAGCAATCCAACCAAGACCTCAACGGTGGAACAGGCGGAGGACGGTGGCTGACTTTAGTGGTGCGTCACAACGGCTGGGAAGGCGGATGAAGGCTGCAGCAGAAAAGCGTCTCCGGTCGTCTTGGACTCCATGCCACTGGATCCCGACCCTGATCTGTCAAGGACCGTGTGGTGGCTGTCTGTGCACCAGTCTCCCCGCGTTAAACAAAGTCACGCACAGGGCGTCCTCAGGAGAGGACAGCCATACTCGTTTCGAGCGATCACCGATGACAATGATATTCCGGTTTAAGTGTGCTCAAGTATGTAGTATGATCACACAGCAATTAATTTACTGCACCGGCACTCTGAAGGACCAAAACAACGATCTGGAACCTTGGATTCAAATCAAGGCACTGTGGCTGGGAATGTAAATTGAGGAAATGGAACATAGTCAAAGTGTGTCAAAAACATAGCGTTCTGAAAATTTACTGCAAGCCAGGCAGCGTTAAAAGAGTGTTGGAAGGAACTGCAGATGCTGGTTTAAATCAAAGGTAGACACAAATTGCTGGAGTAACTCAGCGGGACAGGCAGCATCTCTGGAGAGAAGGAATGGGTGACGTTTCAGGTCGAGACTCTTCCTCCTTAAGAGAGAGTAGGTACCGTTTCACACCCCAGACCCTGCACCAGGGCTCTGATGCCTGGACACGCAATTGACCAAAGGCACTGTTCAGTCTTTCAGTTTCCAGATGGGGAGGCAAGACTGGAGTTCGCAGAGGAGAGGAAATGTGGGTGGTGAGTGCGTGGAACGCGTGCTGGGGTGGTGATGGCAGCAGATATGGTAGAGGCATTTAAAAAGCTTTTTATATGGGCATGCCGAAGCCTACTCGTTAGTGCCAGAGACAGGAGGAAGGCTGCAGCCCAAAGTCCTCCAACAGTGGCCTTCATCTGCCTCCCACTTGCCCCCGCGTGTTTGGCTCGCGCATCAGACTCATGAGACACACTCGATCCCACAAGACTGCACGACCATGCTATCGTCATCTACCACAGGTCACCACCGCCGCCACCACCACCAGATAGGCATGCAGGGAATGGATGGATATGGGTCATGTCCATATCCATTAATAGGGTGGCATAGCAACGCAGCGGTAGAGTTGCTGCCTTACAGCGCTTGCAGCACCGGAGACCCAGGTTCGATCCCGACTATGTGTGCTGTCTGCACAGAGTTTGTATGTTCTCCCCGTGACCTGCGTGCATTTTCTCTGAGATCTTCGGTTTCCTCCTACACTCCAAAGATGTATAGGTATGCAGGCAAATTGGCTTGATAAATGTAAAAATTGTCCCTAGTGTGTAGGATAGTGTTGATATGTGGGAATTGCTGTTCAGCACGGACTCTAAACTAAACTAAATGTGCAGGCAGATGTGATTAGTTTCCCTTGGCATCATGTTAGGCACAAACATTGTGGGCCAAAGGGCCTGTTCCTGTGCTACACTGTTCTATGTACTATGTATCTGCAATTACAAGTGACTCGTGTGATACATCAGGTTGAATTTCTAGAGAAAGGCCTGTATCACAATTTCTGGGAATGTGAAGAGCATGCATCAGGAAATCTGAGTTAAAAAGTGTTTAATTATTGACTTTTGTTCACACAGTTTTTGAAAGAGTGAAATTTCATTCCGCATCCCAGAATATTTTGCATTTTGTGAACGTGAGTTTCTTTACCTGAGCTGCTGCAACATGGGACTCACCAGCACTGGTAATGAGTATGATTAATGGGTATGCTAAAAGCTAGAAATACATTTAAAATGAAATTATTTATAATTGTGCTGCGTTTGTAGAGGACTGTCTCGACATTGTCCATGATTACAAATGTAGCTACAGCCACTGATTTCTGGTTTTCATAGAAACATTGAACCAGATCCTCAAGTAAAAATAGTGTCCCAAATGCTTAAAACAGAATTCGTCTGAAACCCTGATTCCTTAGCTTATACATTATAAACAAAACAAATGTTACTATGATCCTTGTCAATGTGATATTACCTAACTGGACATTCCAACCCATTTAATGATCACACCAAACTGTTGCATCGGTGTGCCATCCTTGTATCCCTGTAATTCCCATTTGTAGCTAGCTCATATTGAGAGAGATATTACATGGAACAAAGACAGTTATTCAAGGAGAAATAAGTTGAATTGTTGATGCTGACAACTGTGTACAACTGATGGTCTCGACCATCGTTGCCTGGGAGCACATGCTCAATCGATTCTATCCATCTGGGAATTGTACAAGGCATGATTGACTTAAAAGAGAAGCCAATAGATCTAAAAAAAATCTAAATAATATATGTGATAATGGTGATAATTTCCTATTTGGTTGCAAAAAACACTAGGAGACAGTTTAATCATTGCAAGCTGGTTTAAACTTTTTAAGAACTGTAACTGAACAAAAACAGATGTTCACTAAACTACAAGATCACAAGATAGAGACAGACCTAAAAAGCCATCTTAGCTCATCCATCAAAAAAACCTTACAAACTCGTCCTGTTCAGCTCTTTATTAAATGATTACAAGGCTTTCCCTCTGCCGTCCAAACCTTGATTTTCATTTTGATCGCTTCATGCAACACAAAGTTCTTGATTCCTGTCTTGCAGTTGCCTTTCACCAAGTGAAAGCTCCCCTGTAGCACTGCTTAATTTGAAGCAGTACCCCAGGTTTCCTTTCCGCTGCACCATTTAACACCTTACATACCTCTGTGAAAATCCTCTTCATCCCGAGCAGCTCATATTTACACTTGTCGAATTTAAAAAGTGCACCTTTCATTAAAAAAATGACCAAAGGGTTAAAAAAAAAAACACATACTGAATTTAAAGTAAAACTCTCATTGAAAAGTTCAATGTTCAGCAAGAGAACTGGATATAGACCTTGTAACAAGTAGATATTGTTAAGACACAAATAGATCCATCATTCAATCAGTTTAAGGCTATTTAAAAAAATGATGCTAAAAGCTCGTCTTACAGTGATAATAGTCTGACATGTTACCGAAAGGGGACGTGAGTGAAAAACTCAGATTTACATAATTACAACAGTTTTGTTTAGTTTAGAGATATTACGCGGAACACCGACCAGCGATCCCCGCACATTAACATTATTCGACACACATAGGGACAATTTTACATTTACAACAAGCTAATTAATCTTCAAACCTGTACGTCTTTGGAATGTGGCAGAAAACCGAAGAACTCTGAGAAAACCCACGTGGTCACGGGGAGAACATACAAACTCCGTACAGATAGCACCCGTAGACGGGATTGAACCTGGGTCTCTGTCGCTGCTAGCACTGTAAGGCAGCGACTCTACCGCTGCGCCACCTTGCCGCACCATTAATTTCTATTGAAATCCAAAGGAGCACCATAAATATTGTTCACATTACTTCTCCTAAGCTTCTAAAGTGCTAAAAGGCAAGAGAATCCACTCAGAAATCCATACCCACATTTTCTGGTTAAATTTAGAATATAGTTCCACAGGAACATTTTGATATTGCACTTCATTCTATTTTTGAGCTTGCTAGTTTTTCCATCCAAAAAGAATGTTATCCTGGAAAGACGGCAAATATTTGAAATACAAAGTGGTTGTACAGACTTCTGTTCCTTTTACTGGGAACCTAACCTCGTAACAGATCTTGGTAATTTGTGAGCTGAACCCTTAAAGTCCCTGTCCCACTGTACGAGGTAATTCAAGAGTTCTTCCGAGTTTTCCCCTGATTCGAACTCAGATTCGAATGTCCGTAGCAGGTCCATAGGAGTTCGTGGATGTCTCGTAGCGGCTCGTAATGCTAACGGTAGGTACTCGGGACATCCGGTAAACTCGTGACGTTTTTTCATCCATGTAAAAAATGTCCACGAGTACAAAAATACTCGTGATGAAAGAAATGTTTACTTTTTACTCGTACGAGCCGCTACGAAACATCCACAAACTCCTTCGGACCTGCTACGGACATTCTTCGAGTTCGAATCAGGGGAAAACTCGGGAGAACTCTTGAATTACCTCGTACAGTGGGACAGGGGATTTACACCAAACAGCAAAACAAGAAACATGATGAAATGGTTTCATTGTAGCATCTCTTTCACTTCCAAGAATTTTGTTAAATCAGAGGGATGTTGAGAAAATTCTGTTTCAATGAGGTTGAAGACACAGAGTCATAGAGTGATACAGCCCAACTTGACCACACCGGCCAGCATGTCCCAGCTACACTTGTCCACTTGCCTGCACTTGGTCTATATTCCTCCAAACCTGTTCTATCCATGTACCTGTCTAATTGTCTCTTAAATGATGGGACAGTCCCAGCAACAACTACCTCCTCTGGCAGTTTGTTCCATACACCCACCAGCCTTTGTGTGAAAAGGTTACCCCTCTGATTCCTATTAAATCTTTTCCCCTTCACCTTGAACCTATGTCCTCTGGTCCACGATTCCCCTAGACTGTGTGCATCTACCCGATATATTCCTCTCATTATTTTGCACACCTCTATAAGATCACCCCTATCCTCCTGTGCTCCAAGGAATAGAGACCCAGCCTACTCAACCTCTCCCTATAGCTCACACCCTCTAGTCCTGGCAACATCCTCATAAATCGTCTCTGAACCCTTTGAACTTGAACTTGAACTTGACAATATCTTTCCTATAACATGGTGCCCAGAACTGAAAACAATAATCTAAATGTGGTCTTACCAATGTCTTATACAGATTAAATGAATAATATTTGTGAGTATACAGAATCATAATATAACATAATATAACAGAATCAGAATAATATTTGTGAGTATTTTGGGTTGGGAGGATAGGGTGTTGGGAGATAGGTTTGTTAGGAGAGAAAGTCTGACAATACAATAATTTAGAACTGAGCTTTGACTGGCGTTCATGCCTCACCTTCTAAATGTTCACAAAACCTTGAAACATAGCCCAACAAATTGGTGTTGGAGATCGAACATAGAAGAGTACATCACAGGAACAGGACCTTTAGCCCACAATGCGTGTGCCAAACATGATGCATAGCCCAACTCTTTTCTGCCTGCACGCAATCCATAACCCTCTGCTCCCTGCATACCCATGCGCCTTATCAAAAGTCCCTTAAATGCTCCTATTGTGTCTGTCACCAACACCAGCACTGACAGTGTGTTCCACACAACCACCACCCTCTGTATAAAAATAAGCTTTGTCCCTTTCAACTTAAAGCTACGCCCTCTCATATTTTTTATTTCCATCCTGGGAAAAAGGTTCTGACTACTTTGTTTTTTTCGTAAAAATATCTAAAACTTTAGTTCACTCATTTTGCTCTTTCCAATATGAACAGTCCCTCTTTTGGAGAGCCACCTAGATATGCAGGGGAAGGAATGGAAGGGAAAGGTGTTTGTTCTGGAGAAGACTGTTCCTCAACCTTATTTGATGCATTTCCTTGACAGCGCTCATTTCAATTATTGAAATATCCGCATTGTTCCATTCTTCAGAGAAAACCTCATCATCACAGTCATAGTCCTCATTCGCCTCTGATCCCGACAAAGCATTTTGCTCTTCACTCTGTGTCTTGACAATGGTCGGAGTCGTAGCCAGCTTGTACATCACAGGAAACAAGATGCCCACCATCATGGAGGTCACTGAGGCAGCACGGTGGCTCAGCGGTAGAGTTCCTGCCTTACAGCGCTTACAGCGCCGGAGACCCGAGTTCGATCCTGACTACGGGTGCTGTCTGTACGGGGTTTGTACCTTCTCCCCACGACCTGTGTTGGATTTCTCCGAGATCTTTGGTTTCCTCCCACATTACAAAGTCGTACAGGTATGTAGGTTAATTGGCTTGGTAAATGTAAAAATTGTCCCTGGTGGGTGTAGGATAGTGTTAATAGCACCACTTATGTCAATCTCTTCTTTTCTACTCTTTTCTTCCTTATTCCTGTTTTGCTATTAAATTTAAAAATAAGGTTGTATATGAAATGTAATGTGTCAACAAGTATTAGGTACTGAGGTGCCACAGTATTGTACTTACTTCTAACAAAAATAAATTTATAAAAAGAAAAAAAGGATAGTGTTAATATGTGGGGATCGTTGGTCGGCGCGGACCCAGTGGGCTGAAGGGCCTGTATCTCCAAACTAAATTTAACTAAAGGCAGTCGGTATTATCAGAGAATAATGGTTAATACCATTGGTGTCTTTTGGAGGAAACGCACAATAGCTGAAACTAGCATCTCATCTAGTGCAGCTCTGAGGATGAATAGAGCAGCAGACTTGCCACTGATGACCCTGTATTGTTTAACCCAGGTAATATCACTGGGAAAGGTTGTGGCCATTGAGGCTCCATAAAGGCTGGTGCCAAACAACCAGGCAATTTGTATTATAAAGTGTAAGTATCAGGGAGGATATGGTGCAGCCGATAAAGCTGAATGGTATCATTTTTCCAGTATAAGGCCATGCTACAAATGATATCGCGAGACCCCTTACTGCATAATGTTCCTTCAGTACAAAGAGTTTCAACAGCAGCATGATTGTCACTCATGACAATGAGCGGTACGGTGGTGGTATAGAGTTGCTGCCTTGCAGCGCCAGAGACCCGGGTTCCATCCCTACTCCGGGTGCTTGTCAGTACGGAGTTTGTACATTCTCCCAATAACCTGCGTGGGTTTTCTCCGGGATCATCGGTTTCCTCCCACACTCCAGAGACGTACAGATTTGTAGGTTAATTGGCTTGGTGTAAGAATAATGTAAATTGTCCCTAGTGTGAGTGGGGTGGTGTTAGTGAACGGGGATCGCTGGTCAGCGCGGACTCGGTGGGCCGAAGTGCCTGTTTCCACGCTGTATCACTAAACCAAACTAAACTAAACTAAACTAAACGAACAAAGTCTTTTGCATTGGTGAAGATGTAGGAGCCATAGGTCACCTCAGCTCCGACACACCAGAAGAAGAAGAAGAGAAAGAGAGTGAACAAATAGCATGGTGGTATCACTCTAGTGAAGATGCACCAGGCCTTTGCATGTATCTTCAGAATGGAGATGAGGAGGAATTTCTTTAGCTGGAGCATGGTGAATGGGTGGAATTCATTACCACAAATGGGTGTGGAGGCCAAGACATTGGTTAATTTTATGGCTAATAGCTTCTTCATTAGGACGGGCATCTAAGGTTCTGGGAGAAGGTAGGAGAATGGGGCTGAGTGGGAAAAGCAGATCAGCCATGATAAAATGGTGGAATAGACTCGATGAATGGCCTAATTCTGCTCCTATATCTTCTGGTCTTGTGATTTAGATTAAAATTTAAATAAATTATGAAACAGGTGAAGGAAACCAAAGCTTCCAATGGTGAGGAACAGTATGTCCAGCTGGAGCTGAGAACATGGTTCTGGTTTGAGTGCTGTACTGGGTGCAGATCAACGGGTAATTCCCAGCGCCGCTGAAGCCATTTTGCACGTGGACAAGAGTGGGTTTGCCAGGATCGGAGATATAAATGCACCACAGGGCAAAACTGAAATACAGAGCCTGCATGTCGGTTCTGAAAAACTCACCCCATTCATCAAAATCAGGAAGTTCCCACCTCTGCCCAGTATGCCCGTAAATAAAAGTAAAGGTAAGTAAAGGCAGATAGAGTGTGTAGGAAGGAGCTCCAGATGCTGGTTTAAACGGAAGATAGACACTTCTTCAGACTAAGGGTCTCAACCCGAAACCCTACCCATTCATTCTACCCAGAGATGCTGCCTGTCCCGCTGAGTTACTCCAGCATTTTGTGTCTATCTAAAGGCGGATAAAATCATACTCGTAGAGTAATTGAGAGACAAATGTAGTTAAATTTATAACATCTTATTTGTAGGCATGAGATAAAAATGGCGATCACCACACATCAACACTATCCTACACACACTGCGCTGTGGACGGGATCGAACCCGGGTCTCCGGCGCTGCATTCATTCTAAGGCAGCAACTCTACCACTGCACCACCATGACCACCCTCTCTTCACTACCCTCTCCCTCTCTTCCTTACACCATCTGTACTTTCTTCACCCATCTCCTCTCTCTCTCTCCCACTTCCTCTTTTCTCTCCTCTCCCATCCCTTTCTCCTATTCGCCCTCTAACGCTGCCCATTTGCCTTCCCTCTCTTGCTCTATTGTCTCTTCCCTCTTACACTTTTCTCCCATCCTCCATTCTTTCGGGTACTCTTGTTGCTTTCCCTCAGCAAGAGATTGAGCTGAAGCTTTCACCAGGCGGCTTTGCTTTTCATTTCCATGAGCCTTGGAGGGAGCAGAAGATACTGTGGAAGGAAATGAGGGGTAAATGGAAATGGACACAAAATACTGGAGTAACTCAGCCAGGGCAGGCAGCATCTCTGGAGAGAAAGAATGGCAGTGAAAAAAGTGCAGAGCTGTGTATGTGGGGCGTTAGTGAGGAAGGGGGTTAGTTGATGGAAGGGTGGAGTGGATGAAGGAATTGTGGTGTTATTGATTGAAAGATTGCTGAGAGATTTGTGTTGGACACAGGCCCTTCGGCCCACCAAGTGCACACTGTCCCTTTGTCACCCGTTCTATGTTACCTCCACTTTCTCATCCACTCTCTGTACACTTGCGGCAATTTACAGAGGACAATTAACCTACAATCCTGCACACATTTGGTGTGGAATCCAGAACATCATGAGGAAACCCATGCAGTCACAGGGAGAACATGCCAACTCCACATAGACAGCATCCGAGGTCGGGATCAAGCCGGGGTCTCTAGTGCTGTAAGGCAGCAGCTTCATCAGCTGCACAACTGTGCCACCCAGTGTGCAAGGTGTGATGATATTGACAATAGACTATAGACAATAAGTGCAGAAGTAGGCCATTCGGCCCTTCGAGACAGCTCCTCTTCAGGAGTTCTAATCTATAAATTAAGGATTGGGTCGATCTAACTTACATCCTACTTTAGTTGAGTTTAGTTGAGTTTAGAGATACAGCTGGGATTGCTGGTCGGTGCGGACTCGGTGGGCAGAAGGGCCTGTTTCCATGCTGTATTTCTAAACTAACATTAGGCCCCATTTGCTGTAAGTATCCACTAGTTCCCTCATTTTAGGGATATTATACTGCATCAACCTGTATTTCAAAGACCTATGGGCCTGTCCCACTTAGGCAATTTTTCAGGCGACTGCCGGCGACTGTCAAGTTGCCTGCCAGCAGTCGCCTCAAACTCTGGCAACTGGAACGGCGACTGTCAGAGTGGAACACACATACACACACACACACACAAACACATCGCTTCCTTCACCAGCCCATTATGCAGGTGGGGGACAGGGCAAGCACTGTCTAAAAAACTCACATGGTGCAAAGCCAAGGTGATACAGACACACACTGCTATAAACAGGAAGGTTGGCGCTGAAAATAAGATGGCGAAGCACAGTGTACGGTAAGTCCTTTAATAGAGGGGAGGAGAGAGGGGAGAAGGAGGGGAAGGAGGGGGAAGGAGTGGAGACAACTGTTAAGAAGCCAGAGATACACGGCTGTGAAGCTCAGCGGACATTTAACATTACCGGTCGGTTATCCTTGGTTCTGAAAACTTCTGCTTAGGTTTTTTTCCCAATGAGCCAATGAAATTCACCGGTCAGCACTGGCTACAACCTAGGAGAACCTTTGACCTCCTGGCAACCCACTAGGACCTCCTGGAGACCCACCTACAGCTCGAGAACTCTCGCTACTCTCCATGGCGGCTTCATTCTAGTCGACGCTAATTTTTCAACATGTTGATTAATTGGTGGCGACTATAATGGGGCCGCGACTAGTTCCCAGAATGCGGGAACACCTCGCGACCATGAAGGTGACTCCCCGGCAACCACCCGCGAACATGTGGCAACCCTGTGCCGACTGCATAGTCTCCTGCAGTCGCCTAAAAAGTTGCCTAAGTGGGACAGGCCCATAGCTCACTTCGCCACCTGATTCTTTTCTGAATGGGTTTAGCTGTTCTCTAGTGACTATTTCGAGTGTGGGTCCCCCATCTCCAAACATAGGCAGAGATGAAGCTATCTATCCAATCCAATCCAACTTTATTTGTTAAGCACTTTAAAACAACCAATGTTGACCAAAGTGCTGTACAGAAGAATAAACAAGACATCATAAACAGACAACATAACAGAACATAACATAACAGCTCACATAAGGCGCAAAAATTACATATGAAATACAACAATAAATTAAAAGACATAAAAGATGAGTAAAAATAATAGCCACGCAATAAAAGCAATCAAAATAAGAAATTAAATCAAGTAAATAAAGTCGACATCTTACTGGGTATCAAAGGCCACGGAGAAGAGATGGGTTTTAAGAAGTGATTTAAAAACGTATCTAATGACGCAGTTCAAATTCATTTTTTAATGAAGCACATTGAATTCTGTGGATTAAGGTCATCATTTACAATGGATTTCCAAAACACAACTACAATACTTTATGGTGCTAGAAGTACATACCAATGAGTTGCAGCCAAACAAGTCATCCCTCAAGGACAGAGTCTGAGGACTGGATTCTGTGTCTTTTCTCTTTTACTCCTCCCCACACTCACTGCATCCTGACATTTATAGCGTTTTTCTACTCATTGACATCATCTGTATGTGATGATTACATTGACCAGGCCTTGTGAAGGGCGTGACTTGAATAAGTTAATGTGGGATTTATTTTTCTATTCCGACCATCACAATCTTAATATGTTTACTGTGGAATTTATGGATTTTTTTAACCATGTTCTTGGGACGGGGGGGGGGGGGGGGGGGGGGGGGGGTCATAATCTTAAGGTTATCATTGTCAGTATTGTTTCTCTTGATAATGTCAATACGATGAGCAGAGTCGCACTGCTTATATTAATCTGCAATAAGCCTTTAGAACCAGGGGTCAGCCTCAGAACCCATGCTAGAAACCTGTCAGCAAAAAGCCTTTTGTGCCTGGATAATCAATAACTATCACACAAGGTGAGATGGCACAGTGGCGCAGCGGTAGAATTGCTGCCTTACAGCGCTTAAAGATACAGAGACCTGGGTTCGATCCTGATTACGGGTGCTGTCTGTACGGAGTTTGTACGTTCTCCTCGTAACCTGCGTGGGTTTTCTCCGAGATCTTTAGTTTTCTTCCACACTCTAAAGACGTACAGGTTTGTAGGTTAATTGGCTTGGTATAAGTGTAATTTGTCCCTAGTGTGTGTAGGATTGTGTTAGTGTGCGGGGATCGCTGGTCG
Organism: Amblyraja radiata; assembly: GCF_010909765.2. Lineage (NCBI taxonomy): Eukaryota > Metazoa > Chordata > Chondrichthyes > Rajiformes > Rajidae > Amblyraja > Amblyraja radiata. The sequence continues at coordinate 32,781,724 of NC_045959.1, forward strand.
GCGCGGACTCTGGGCTAAAGGGCCTATTTGAGTGCTGTGTCTCTAAATTAAACTAAACTAAACTAAACTAAAGGAGGAAGCAAGGGAGAATGTGTGAGAATGGGGCAAGATGGGAATCAGAAGCAGGAAGCAGGGGTGTAGAGACAGGGAACAGGAGGAAGAGAGACAAAATACTTGCAGAGGGAGAGAGAGGAAGAGAGAGAGAAAGAAGGTAGACTGTGATTTAGGGATGAACAAACACAGACACATAATCTTTTCTAGGCATTGAATTTTGATTGAGCTCCTTTGATTTGAAACAAGGGCTCAGTTTGATCCCCTGCCTGTTTACTGCCCTGACTTGAAGCAGGTTTGTCACCTAGCTCACCCTCATTCTTTCCATTATATTTTACAGTGGCATTAAATCAAAATTTTACTTCGGAGTCACGTGAGTGACTACGTGAAGAACCCGCCAGGACGCATGCGTGTCATATCGCTTCACGCATTGCGAAACGACAGGCGGGGTGGAGCGTTCCCCCGCAGCGGTAATTTTGAAACCGAGACCGACAGGTAAGTGAATTACTCTGCGATCGTTTTTTGTTTCCCGTGCTGTTTTTTACAGGGGGAAACTATGGACAAAAATAGAGTCCACAAGGGCTGCGTCTAAGCTGGCTGGGGAGGACCGCGGAGTTGCGGGCAGCCAGCAGCAGCTGAAGGCACCAGTATCACCATGAGTGGGAACAGCTGTGCCCGACTTGGCACCCGCGCCGGCCAGATCAACAGCACGGCCGGGCTGGAAGGCTATACGGAACAGCGCCGTTGACTCTGACAAGTCGAAACGGCAGGCGGAGGGAGCGTTCCCCCGCAGCGGCAAGTTTAAAACCGAGACCGACAGGTAAGGGAATTACTCTGCGGTCGTTCTTTGTTTCCCGTGCTGTTTTTCACAGGGGAAACTATGGACAAGAGTCCACAAGGGCTGCACTGGCTGGAAAGAACCGCGGAGTTGCGGGCAGCTAGCAGCGGCTGACGGCACCAGATCACTGTTAGTAGGACAGCTGTGCCCGACTTGGCACCCGCGCCGGCCAGATCAACAGCACGGCCGGGCTGGAAGGCTATACGGAACAGCGCCGTTGACTCTGACAAGTCGGACTGCAAGAAATGCCGCGGGGACCAGCGTTACTGGGGCCAAATGGAGCGGCTTATGGAGCAGATGCTCCAACGTGAAAGACTCCGGGAGATGGAGTTCAGTCACCATGGGTTATACAAAACACCCACAGCAGCACCTTACGTAGGGCTGCACAGTGCATCTCCCTCGACAGAGGGGAGTACTGGGGGTCAATTCTGGGCTGACCCTGAAGAGGCGTTTGCTGAACAAACAACAAGTGTGCAGGGGGTGCAGGAAGGAGAAAGAAATGTCGCAAGAACAACAGGATGCACTGGCACTCTTCTGCAATACGCAGTATGAGATCAATGGTATCAGAAAGAATGCCATCCGACCTGCCTTAAATCCAAAATTCGCAGGCCTGTGCAAACCTGGAGACACAAAGCCACCAATATTATTTGGGGGCAACCTGTCCAAACACGTTAAGGAGCTCGATAAGGAGGCAAAAACCCTGGGGCTCATTAAGGCGACAACAGGAAGGACCTCCTACACTCAAAGACAGCACCCTTACGCACCCACCAGCAGAGCAAGACAATCAGAAGCTGGTGAAAGCTCAAAGGCCGGACGTACAGGACAGCGGTCTTTTTTAGGCCATGCGCCTTAATTTAGTTCAACAAAGAAACTGACAAGTTACTAAAGAGGCCTTCGTGGAAAATGCGCAAACCCCAAACCCAAACCCAGACACCGGCGCCTCAACCTCCTCGAAGACTACACAGGAAGAAGTAAACTTTCCACTGGTAACCATGGAGGTAGGTGGGTCTGGTCCCTTACAAATTATAGGAAGTGTGGATAATACACATATCGGTGGGAGATTACACTTCTTTTGGGAGGCATGGAGTGCATTAACAACAGACACTTATATCCTAAACGGTATCCAGGGATATACCATTGAATTTGTGCACACAAATAGCCCCAGTTCAGCATGTACCGAACCGAACGTTCGTACTTTCACGAAAAGAAAAATTGGAAGCACATGCTGAACTGGTGTGACGCCATGCTAAGGGGGTTATTGAAAAAACCCAACACGATTCTCTGGAATTTGTGCCTAATATCTTTACCAAAAACAAAAAAGATGGTGGTTATCGCATCATCATAGATTTGACCAACTTGAATACATTTGTGCAGTATACTCATTTTAAAATGGAAACCTTTGTTACTGCCAAACAATTGATTTCCACAGGCTACTTCATGGTTAGCATCGACCTAAAAGATGCTTACTATTCAGTGCCTATACGGACTGATCACAGACGTTATTTAAAATTCAACTGGATGGGGCAGCGTTGGCAGTATAGAGCTCTACCAAATGGTTTAACATCAGCCCCAAGGCTGTTTACAAAAATTTTGAAACCAGCCCTAGCGTTTCTTCAGAAACACAAACATATGATCATGGCCTATCTAGATGACATATTGATTGTGGGCTAAACTTTGGAATTAGCCAAACTAGCTGTATCAGCCACCAAACAATTGTTTGAGAAACTGGGGTTTATCATCCATCCAGTTAAATCTAAACTGACGCCTTTCACCATAATGGATTATTTGGGGTTCACTATTGACTCAGTTCACATGTCGGTGACTTTACCAAAGGACAAGCTTACAGTCTTAAAACAGGGCCTGCAACAACCTCATTGACATCAGTGAACCATCTATCAGATTGGTAGCAAGGGTGATTGGTAAAATAGTGGCTGCTTTTCCAGCCACACAATTTGGACCTTTGTATTATCAAAATTTACAAAGGGCAAAATTACAAGCACTCAAAATTAATGCTGGTCATTTCGACAGACCAACGAAGCTACCAATCAAAGCAATTATGGAATTAAAATGGTGGAGGGATAACATTCGGCATTGTTCCAGCCCTATCATTATCAGCAACCCCTCAGTGGTGCTACAAACTGATGCCAGTGCACTTGGTTGGGGTGCTACCAATTCCATCTCCAGCTGTGGAGGTAGATGGAATGCACAGGAGGCATCATTACTACAGACACTTGGCATAAACTACCTGGAAATGTTGGGTGCGTTCTATGGCCTAAAGTCATACTGTTCTGGAATATATCACCAGCATGTTAGACTACAGATTGACAATACCACCGTGGTGGCATATATTAACCATATGGGTGGTATCAAATCGACATCATGTGACAATATGGCTAATACAATTTGGCAATGGTGTATCCAGAGAAATATTTGGATATCAGCTACTTACCTACCAGGTAACCTAAATTCAGTGGCAGACACCAGGTCACGCAAATTTAATGAAAACATCGAATGGAAGTTGGATATAAAAGTATTTGCTGATAATGTAGCATGGTATGGAACACCAGATATCGATCTATTTGCATCTAGACTCAATCACCAGTTACCAAACTATGTTTCTTGGGAACCAGACCCTGGGGCATCAGCGATAGATGCTTTTTCGCTGCATTGGGGGAAATTGTTTTTCTATGCATTCCCTACTTTCTGCCTCATCAGTCGGGTATTACGCAAAATACAACAAGACTCGGTGTCAGGTATTTTGGTAGTGCCCGATTGGCCTACTCAACCATGGTTCCCTGTGATACTCGACATGGACTTAGAACCATGTATCACCATCCTGAAATGAACAGATTTGTTGGTTCATCCCGTAACTGGGGATAGCCATCCATGACATAATACGACAAACTTATTAATTTGTAGAGTCTAACGAAACCTCTACTGGAACTGGGACTGACGGACCGAACATTGAACATTATCTCAGCGGCTCACAGGCAGTCCACCAAAAACACTATCTGGTATACATCAGTAAATGGGAGATATATTGTCACAGAAACAACATCACTTACAGCTCGCTGAACATAACGTCTGTTCTGGAATTCCTGGCAGGCCTCCATTATGAGGAGGGGCTCAGTTACAGTGCCATTAACTGCGCCAGAAGTGCCCTTTCAGCATATCTATGGCAAGGATCAGAGCGTCATTCTGTTGGGACTCACCCCCTGGTAACCAAACTTATGAGGGGAATTTTTAATATCAATCCCCCAAGAACCAGGTACTCTCAAATATGGGATGTGAGTATTGTCCTAACGTTGCTAAGGAACTGGTCTCCAGCAACAGCTCTGTCCCTGCAAAAACTGACACATAAAACAGTCATGCTGATGGCTTTGGTCACAGCACAAAGGGCACAGTCTTTACATAAGTTAAGGCTGGACAATATGACTTCTTCAACAAGAAATATAACTTTTCATATTCACGAGTTAGTCAAACAGAACAGACCGGGACCATCAGGCCTCAAAATAGAATTTAGGGCTTACCCTATAGATGATCGTCTCTGTATAATAAGACATTTATTGTTATATATGGAGAACAAAAACATCAGAGGCAATGAGATGGCACTACTAATCAGCCACAAGCAACCCCACAAAAAAGTGTCGGTTCAAACTATTTCCAGATGGCTGAAACAGGTTTTAACAACAGCTGGGGTGGATACTAACATATTCAAATCTCATTCCACCAGGGCTGCAGCTACATCGGCAGCTATGGTTGGACGTACCGATGGACCAAATCCTGGACACAGCAGGATGGTCAAGGGAAAAAACGTTCCAACAATTCTACCATAAACCAGTGGTTAAACCTGGAACTTTTGCAGAATCAATTTTAAGTTCTGTAATATGATTTCACCCCATGAAATAGGGGTTATAATTTGTTGTTAATACATTTATCATGGATTTTCAATGTCGGATTCATGTTTAAACATGTTAACACAATTCCTCCCTTAGTCAATTAAGGCAGATGTGATGCATGGACTCGTTTCCACGGCATGAAATCACAGAGCTTTGAAATCTTCACGTAGTCACTCACGTGACTCCAAAGTAAAATAGTAAGATTAAACGAGAACTTACCAGTTCGAAGTTTGATCATTATTTTATGAGGAGTAACGTTGAGGGATTACGTACCCTCCGCTCCCACCCTTGATCATAAAGTTCAACTGGTATCCTCTTCTCTAATCTTACTATGTTCAGTCATTATTGTTATCTGTGATTTCACACCGCTGCTTTGAAGAATGACACGCATGCGTCCTGGCGGGTTCTTCACGTAATCCCTCAACGTTACTCCTCATAAAATAACGATCAAACTTCGAACTGGTAAATTCTCGTTTAATCTTACTATTAATTCACATTTACTTTATAATTACACAGTTAATCATAATTATTTTAAATTAACTGACAGCCTTAATTATAATGTTAGAAAGTTAAAGTTGTTGATAATGTTATGTTACATTATGGTGTAAAGTTATATTGTTAATAATGAACACAGCAGTTGATAAAACATTTTTTTTGCAGATTTCATTTAATTATTTGTGTTTCTGTGTTTATATATCATGATTTTGCCATCAGTTATTCTTTGAAATAGGCGTTTCCGGTGACAATCAAATTTCTTAAGTATGGGAAGCTTTTATTAAGGGTTGAAAGCTTTCAAAAGCAGTTGACAAAATCTGGTATTCCTGTGTCTACTCCCTGAAGAGAGAGATGAACTAATTTAAGAAAAACTAAGTAACATCTCAAGTGAATGAACAGTGGGATTTCTTAAGCACAGATTAAGCTCCAGACCTAACTGATTTCTACCCCATTTCTCCCTCTTAATCCTTGTCAAAAAAGTCAATATTCTTACAGTGGAAATAAAATTATTATGCAATGCAATCACTGAGAAATGTGATTTGAACCAACGGGAGTGCGAACTTGGGCTATGAGCCCTTGGAAAATTCTAACGGTCTCCGACTAGTCTGAATTTTACAATCTATTCTATTCATGGATATTAATGCCACCACTCTCCATGGATATTGCTTTCTCTGAAGAAGGCATTTAATATTTTCCCCTCGGGAACTTCACCATCTGCACAGAATGGTAAAACGATATTTGAGGGCGTAATGGTAAAACAAACATGGCAATTGATTACCACAATATAGATGGCATGCAAACTAAGACCCAGAATATAATGATCTCATATGTCACTTAAATAGCAAACCACTCATCCTCAGTACACACCCTGTCCTGTATTTTATAATTTTATTTTTAAAGCATAACTATTTTGCAAGGGCAGTAACCGCAATCTATAAATAAAGCCAGATGATATACTCATACCAAAACACCTTCTTATCCCAAAAAAAGCATCTGCAGCTAAACTGAAAATAATACACCACAGAAAATTGTCTTTAGGAAAACAGTTTGCAAAGGTTGAATCTCTGCAATCTGGTAACTCCTTAAGCCAAATGGTGAGTAAACAATCCACTAGAATGGCTGTCAGAAAGATTTTCTTAAAATCTGCCATCTGACCACACCATACCTTTGAGCACATAAACACATTGGCTCTTGAGTGTATTGATGAGGGGTGCTGCCTCACAGAGATGCCTGGGTTAATGTTCTTGGATTCTTCTTTGATCTTGGTTCTCCAAAAATATTCCAAATGGAATTTAAACTGGAGGTGGCAGAGGGTGGACTTAAGCAAGAAAGGGTTCTTGCAGAAGAACAGTTACCTTAAATTTAGTTGCGTCTGGTTGGGTAACTATGGTAGGGTGAAGACTATTCCATGCTTTAATTGTGTGGGGGAAGAATTAATTGCTGCACACATCTGTCTTGGTAGCTGGTATCTCAAATTGGAGCGAATGTCCTCGTCTGCTCCTAATAGGTTTGGGTTTGATAATCTATGTCGAGCTGACTATTTAACATTTTGTAAAAAACAGGTCAAACGGTGAGCTTTACGTCTGTCTTGGGGAGGGTTCCACCCCAGTGAATTCAGAGGTTTGGTAACACTCGCTTCTCTCTCATAGGTATTAGTAACAAATCGAGCTGCCTGCCTTTGGACACGTTCGTTGGAACTGCCCATCCCCTTGTTTGTGTCAGAGAATGAGATGGAAAGCTACCTCTGCACAAACCCTTCTCTGTGTAACTTTCAATTGACCCTCAAAATGGGTAATCGGAACACTTGCTTGACATACGTAAACAGGAGCTTATTGGAAAGTTTACATCAGAATTGAATGGAGATCTGGGGATCCATCTGTCGGAGTCCGGCCAGATCTTCGAGCTGCAGCTTCAGCTTCAGCGGCGGTGCAGCACTGAGGTACCATCGTGGAAGGGGGCGTTGCCTTACCCGGGTCGCCGTATGGAGCTCTGGAGTGCTGGGACTGCCGACTTCAACAACCTGGAGCTGTTGTCTGCAGAGCTTCCAGCTGTGGCGGCGCTGACTTTAACAACGCGGGGCCCTGGGCTCTTTCGCCGAGGTTGCCAGTGTTGGAGCTCAGCCCAGCTCAGCCTGTGGACTTCGGGAGCCGTGGTCTCCAGGAGGAAGCGGCCGTTTCGGATCTCCAAGGCGCTGAGAGTGTTCTTCTGAAGCCGGAGTTCCATTATTCCGGCAAGAGGGCCTGAAACATCGGGCTGCCGTAGTGGCGACTGCGAAGGCCTCAATAGGCCCCGACTACGGGTGAACATGGAGGAAGTGGACTGCACTTTGCTGCCTTCCCTCACAGTGGGAAACGTTGCTCCCGCTGTGGGGGGATGTGTTTTATGTTTAATGTTAAATTCCATAGTGTTATGTTTATTTTATTTGTGTGCTGCAATAGCAACTCAAATTTCACTGCACCAGTTGGTGTATGTGACAATAAATATCCTTTGTCCTTTGTACAATGTGAAAGTCACACATTCCACCTCCTGCTATTGGACAGAGTATAGCTCAGTGAAATGCATCCATGTCACCCAGCCATCAGCAATCTCAATCCAATTCCAAGCTCATTCGCGGACGACACCATCATTGTGGGCAGGATATCAAATAATGACCAGACGGAGTACAGGGAGGAGATTGAGAACCTCGTGTCCTGGTGTCAAGATGACAACCTTTCACTCAATGTCAGCAAGACAAAGGAGATAGTGATCGATTTCAGGAAGCAAAGCAACACACACACCCTGGCATGCATTGACTGTGCCAAAGTAAACATGGCTTAAAGCTTCAAATACCGATGAGTTACTAGAAACTTCTGCTGGAACACCCAAATCGAAGCAATGGCCAAGAAAGCATACCAACACCTCTACTTCCTTAGAAGGCTTAGGAAGTTCGGCATGTCTCCAACAACTCTCACCAACTTCTACAGGTGTGCCGTGGAAAGCATTTTATCAGGATGCATCACAGCATGTTTTGGGAACAGCTCCATCCAAGACCACATGAAATTGCAACGAATTGTGGGCACAGCCCAGACCATCACACAAGCCAATCTCTTTTTCATTGACTCGATTTACACCTCACGATGCCTCGGCAAGACCAGCAGCATAATCGCACTCTGACCACTCCCTCTTCTCCCCTCTCCCATCAGGCAAAAGGTATAGAACCAGATTCAGGGACAGTTTCTTCCCAGCTGTTACCTGGCAACTGAACCATTCTATCAACAACTAGAGAGCAGTCCCGAGCTACTCTCTACCTCATTGGAGATACTCGAACTATGTTTAATCATACTTTACTGGACTTCATCTTGCACTAAACATTATTCTCTTTAAAATATATCCATACACTGTGAATGGCTTGATTGTAATTGTGTATTGTCTTTCTGCTGACTGGTTAGCACTCAACAGAAGCTTTACACTATCTCGCAGTACATGAACTAGTACAGTCAATAAACTAAACTAAACGAAACTGAGATAAATTAAACCAAACTAATGGAGCTTGCATCGAACATTCTGAAATGTTACTAAAATGCTGAGAGCAACAGACTTTAATCATCCTCATACATCCTGATATTTTAAAAGCAGAGATAGATAGATTCTTGATTAGAACGGGTGTCAGGGGTTATGGGGAGAAGGCAGGAGAATGGAGTAAGGAGGGAAAGATAGATCAGCCATGATTGAATGGCGGAGTAGACTTGATGGGCCGAATGGCATAATTCTGCGCCTGTCACTTATCACCTTATGGCATGAGTTTGAATTTAGTTTAGAGATACAACGCACATGGAAACAGGTCCGTCGGCCCACAGAATCCGTGCCAACCAGTAATCGCTGCACATTAATACTATCCTACACACACATTAATGACAATTTTACATTTATACCAAACCAATTAACCTACAAACCTGAACGTCTTTGGAGCGTGGGAGGAAATCAAAGATCTCGGAGAAAATCCATGTGGGCACGGGGAGAACGTACAAATTACTTACAGACAGCATCCATAATCGAGATCGAACCCGGGTGTCTGGCGCTTTAAGCGTTGTAAGGCAGCAACTCTACCGCTGCACCACCATGCCGCTCACCTTGATTATTCACAGTGTTATTCTATATTAACTAATAGATGACACAAACATTTTGGTCTGTGGCACAAATTAACTTTTTTCTTTGTTGAGCGACAGGGCACAGGCCAGCCAGCAGGAGCAGGCACAGCTGCATTGCGTATCCCCATGGGGAAGAGAATATCTGCCACAAATGGAGCTGTAGCTATTGCGCTCATGTCCAGCAATGGAGCTGTAACCAAAGGAGAAGACAGTGATCAGTTACCTCATCACCCCCCCCCCCCCCTCGCTCCAACAAATCACTTCCTTCTCAAAACACACTCTTCTGAGACCAATGTGTAGCAAGGAACTGCAGATGCTGGTTTACACTGAAGAAAGGCACAAAATGCTGGAGTAACTCAGCGGGACAGGCAGCATCCCAGGAGAGAACGAATGGGAGATGGAACGTCGCTCATTCCTCCTATCCAGAGATGCCGCCTGTCCCGCTGAGTTACTCTGGCATTTTGTGTCCCTCTTCTGAGACTAAACTGAACTGATTCACAAAGCAGAGAGAGAAAGAACACACCTCAAAATCCATTCCCCAAACCCCTCCTTTCTCCACTGTTTACCATTCACTTATGAAGTAGTCTTCTTCTTCTTGCATATGGCGTGCACAGCCTAAAGTTGTAGGACAACTTGTTCTATTTGATCTTATTTGATTGTGCACGCCGGGTTGATTGCATTTGTCGAAACTGGACGGACCACATGAAGGTTGCAATCTCCCACCCCATGAAGTAGTCAATATCCTATTTAGGAAGAGGAATTAATATTTCAATGGAAACCTATCGGGCTTCAATTTAACATTCCTACCAATTGGCTCACACCAGATTAGTTGAGCATGTTGTGTGGTCCACTGGTTGGGCAAATGGAAGCTTGGCACTAAGGTTATGTACAGGGGTGATGAATTCTCCCTTCCCGGCACTTTGGCAATGCTTTATTTACCCTGACATATTGATAAAGCTGGCTTGTAATGCTCATTATGTGCTGGAGTTTACATGTGGCATTGCATCCAAGCAGACCGTGTGATGGTTGGCAGCAGAGAGAGGTAAGGTGTGCTCCTCCGATACATGGGAAACTCAGGAGGTCAGATTTGAATAATTTGCTGGAAAGAGTGCTGAGAAGATTTATGGGGATGTTGCCAGGACTCAGGAGGCCTGAGCAATAGTTTGGGGGTGAAGGAGACAAGGGGCGATCTTATACAGGTGTAAAAAATCAAGAGAAAAATAGACAGGATTAATGCGTAGTTCATTACCCAGATTGGGGCAATAAAGAACCAGAGGTTCCTCTCATGTTTAGGGTGAGGGGAGAAAGATTCAATAGGAACCTGAGGGGCAACTTTTTCACAAGGAAGCTAGTGGGTATATGGAATAAATGCCAGATAGGTAGTTGGCAGGAACTATAACAGCATTTAAAAGACATTTGGACAGGTACATGGATAGGAAAGGTTTTGAGGGCTATGGGCTAAACGTGGGCAGGTGGAATGAATGTAGATGATTCATCATGGTTGGTATGAACAAGGTGGGCCAAAGGGCCTGTTTCCATGCTGAGTGACTCTCTGACTCTGAGGTTGGCCACTCCAGAAAGGAACAGCTTAGCTCATCTCCTGTCCTCTTTTTCCTCCTCTATCTTTTCCTCTTCCCTTCCCTCTTCCGGCAACATGTGGCACGTTGCTGCAGGTCTTCACTCCTGCTCTGCCTGGTACTTCAGGCTCATTCACACGGATCAACGCAGCAGAATCATTTCTTCAGCCTGCTGAAACTTTGCTCTGTCACATTTTATCTGTTGGATTCAAGTGTCTTCATGTGTGTGTGTGTTTTTGTTGTAACCACCCAGACCATCCAGCAACCTCATTGGGTTGGTGGGTGAACTGAAGACATCGTGCCTCAGCCAGGGTGCTATGATAAGGTCATAAGGTCATAAGTGATAAGAGAAGAATTTGGCCATTCGGCCCATCAAGTCGACTCCACCATTCAATCATGGCAGATCTACCTCTCGCTCCTAATGCCATTCTTTTGCTTTCTTCCCATGACCTCTGACACCGGTACTAATCAAGAATCTATCGATCTCTGCCTTAAAAATATCCACTGATTTAGCCTCCACAACCTTCTGTGGCAAAGAGTTCCACAGATTCACCACCCTCTGACTAAAGAAATTCCCCCTCATCTCCTTCCAAAAACAATCGTCCTTTAATTCTGCTCTGCACCACTCAATGAGTTTGGCCGCCAGCTGAATCAAGGGAGTTTCTCTTTTGGTTTAATACAAATCAAGGCCAACATGCACAACCCATGAAGCCGTGTGTGTGTAGCTCATGGTCCCCTGCACTGTCGGAAGGCTTCACATTCTCGCCCGGGGGATTGGATTCTTGGATGAAACGCATTGGAGTATTGATGATAATTTTGGGCCCCATATCTGAGGAAAGATGTGCCGGCTGCTGGCTCTGAGGAGGTTTACAAGAATGATCCCAGGAATGAGTGGGTTAACTCATGATGAGCGCTTGACGGCACTGGGCCTGTACTCGCTGGAATTTACAAGGATGAAGGGACACCTCATTGAAACTTACCGAATAGTTAAAGGCTTAGATAGAGTGGATATGGAGAGGATGTTTCCACTAGTGGGAGAGTCTGGGACCAGAGGTCGTCGTCTCAGAATTAAAGGACCGTTTCTTTAGGAAGGAGATGAGGAGGAATTTCTTTAGTCAGAGGGTGGTGAATCTGTGGAATTCTTTGCCACAGAAGGCTGTGGGAGCCAAGTCGATGGATATTTTTAAGGCAGAGATAGATAGATTCTTGATTAGTACGGGTGTCAGGGGTTATGGGGCGAAGGCAGGAGAATGGGGTTAAGAGGGAGAGATAGATCAGCCATGATTAAAGGGCGGAGTAGACTTGATGGGCCGAATGGCCTAATTCTGTTCCTATCACATGAACATGAATTTATAAAGCTGCCAAAATGTAGCCCCTGCAGCTGCCGAGCAGGGAACATCAAATGTAGCTCTTGAGCAGAGACTGTCAGTGAGATCCCTTGGGCAACAGATGAATTTGCTCTGCTAGTAGTGAGTTTAGGAGGGCCCTATCCACTCTTAAGTTCCCCGCCCCCAATAGAAGCTATGCTTTCCCAGGACAGCGCAGGTATCAATTAAGAAATTATCCTGATTTTCTGCTTCCTCTTTCACTGACCTTGACAACCCTAATTCCAGGAGACATTTTCATTTCACGTCAGCCAACAGGGGCTGTGATATTTAGTTTCTTTCTCTGATTGTATTCTGGAGAGAGTCTATAAAACTACAGCTGATGTCCTGCCCTCAGGCTGGAGTAGTTACTGGGAGAGCTAGCAGGTTGCAGTTACTGTGGCCTTGCTGAGACACAGATTCCTCAGCCATTACCTGCGGAGGTTCAGAGAAAGAAAACTCCACGAACACCCTGTGTGGTTACAACAAACTAATGGCTGGAGGAACTCAGCGGATCCGGTAGCATCTGTGGGGGCAAGGGGAAGGCTGTTGTCTTGCGATGGGACCCTCCATCAAGACTGAGAGAGCGGAGGGGAGATAGCCAATTTAAAGAGGTGAGAGGGAGGGGTCGGAAAGGGACTGGCAGTCAATCAGTGGATCGAGGTGAAGAAGGAGATAATGGGGAGATGGAGCCAGAAGGTACAAGGACAGGGGTGGAGCTGGGAGACGACGGCTGGTGGGTGACAAGTAGAGACCGATATAAACGGAGGCAGGCGGAGATAGGTGGGGGAAGGGGGTAGAGACAGAGGCTGAAAAGCTTCTTCATCTTGCGTATGGCGTACACAGCCTAAAGTTGCAAGAAAACTTGTTCTGTTTGATCTTCTGTTTGTGCACTCCAGGTTGATTGCATTCGTTGAAACAGGGTGGACCATGTGAAGTTGCAATCTCCCACCCCGGGCTGAAGGAGTCACAAGAGGCTGCAGATGCTGGAATGTTTTCAGAAAGGAAGTTGATAAGTGGAACCAGATAAGGGAGGGATGATGGGCAAGTGGAACCCGTGTCTTAGTTCAGCTCATTTCCTCTTCCTACTCCTTCTTTGACAGCCTGGCCTGGGTTCCACACCCCTGGTCCATTCTGCCCGTCACCATGTAATGCAAATCAAATACATGTTCATATACTGAGGTGAAAGCTAAAGCCCCTCAGCAATCGCACTGCACTCCCAGCCTGCCGGGAGTGGGCAATGATTTCAATGACGCAAGTGGGTGGAGGAATGTTAGTTGCAGGAGGAGGGTTGTTTGGCGGGGGTTTGAGCTCCAGTATGGCTGTCCTGGGAGCAAAGCTGAATGGCATGCAAATCGATGTCACTCTCTGCCTTCACTGCATACTTGTGGTAGATGGTTGCTCTGTACACAGTAACACGAGAATATTAGTAATAGGAATGGGAGTAGGCCTTACAGCCCCTCGAGCCTGTTCCATCATTCAACCATGTCTTTGACCTCAATTCTATTTTCCTGCTGGTCTCCAGAACCCTAGATACTACTGTACTCCTGAGTGTTGAATATACTTCAGTGATTCCCTCCCCAACATGACAGTCAGGGTGTTGTTTGCTAGATTGGGACTGACTTGGCATCTGTGCCAAAAATAACTTTACTGCGCATAGCCACATTTTGCAGCCGTTGTTCCACCACAGTTTATGGCATCTTGATGTGTTCAAAATGGCTGCAATATTTCCCGTGTTAAAGCACTGATTAAAATGTTAAAACCTTTTGTTGCTTCTATAAACAGTTTGGAACAAGGTGCGGTAATTTAAAGACAGATTTAAATACAGATCACAATGTACAGAAATTCGGGCACCCAATGTCAAAATTGCTGATTAGAGGACAAATTCAAGTTGTTTTTCCAAACTGGGTAATATATATTACAGGATGGCTATTTATTTTTATACTAATAAACAGTAAATGCAGTTTTTTACATTTTATTCCTCTGCTGAAAAGAAACAAAATATATCTGTAAAATCAGGAAATAATAAAGTAAGGAAATGAAAGAAAGTATTGAGCATAATTTGAACTCGCATCTGGATTATGTTTAGTATTAACTAATAATGTTTCAGAATAAAGCTCGATCATTAGTTGTGCCACATTGGAAAGAATGTGGACTGTCTCACATTTTATTTATTGGTTTCTCAACACCCAAATTACATAAAAAATAACTGTTCATTCAACTTTCCACAGGCAATGCCTTGTGAATACAGTGCTTATCTAATGTGGCAGATTTACTGTAGGCTCCATAGGAACACAACATTACGATTACCTAAGGTGCTATTTTGCATTGGATTCGGTGCTGAATGCAAATTACTTGGTGTCAATTCAGACCTTCCCATTAACATTCAGTGGAGTTTTGTGCAACAAGCTCTTCTCAACTAAACAGCAGGTATGTCCGAATGTCCTACGGACATAAGATGTGTGTCCATCAGACTAATTGAATTGAAGAATTACATTGACCAGCACAATGATTGACTGGAGAGAAGAAATGGGTGACGTTTTGGGTCGAGACCCTTCTTCGAAGGATCTCTGAAGAAGGGTCTCAACTCAAAATATTGCCCATTCTGTCGGTTTGTCAAGGAGGACTCTCTCTAACTTCTACAGGGTGCACAGTAGAGAGCATGCTGACCGGTTGCATCGTGGCTTGGTTCGGCAACTTGAGCGCCCTGGAGAGGAAAGGACTACAAAAAGTAGTAAACATTGCCCAGTCCATCATCGGCTCTGACCTTCCTTCCATCAAGGGGATCTATTGCAGTCGTTGCCTCAAAAAGGCTGGCAGTATCATCAAGGACCCACACCATCCTGGCCACACACTCATTTTTCCCTGCTACCTTCAGGTAGAAGGTACAGGAGCCTGAAGACTGCAACGACCAGGTTCAGGAATAGCTACTTCCCCACAGCCATCAGGCTATTAAACTTGGCTCGGACAAAACTATGAACATCAATACCCCATTATCTGTTATTTGCACTTTATCAGTTTATTTATTCATGTGTGTATATATTTATATAATGGTATATGGCCACACTGATCTGTTTTGTAGTAAATGCCTATTATGTTCTGTGTGCTGAGCAAAGCAAGAATTTCATTGTCCTATCAGGGACACATGACAATAAACTCACTTGAACTTGAACTTGAACATAAGCTCCAAACTACATTGGGGCATTTCTTTTGTCTTTGGTGTAAACTTACAGAATACTATGTTAACCTTATATATCTGATATTCCAGATATATCTGTGGTGCTACTGCAAGGAAGAATCTCACTGTCCCGTTTCGGGAGTTATGACAATAAAACACTCTTGACACTTGACTTGGGAAGGAAAGGTAGAAATAAATGGTACAAAAAAGTAACATGAAATTATTCTTTGAATGGATCTAACACATGCTGGAAATGGACTACATTTATGAAGGTAAATTGTCAGTGTCCGAAAAGCAGTTTGTCAGTATGCACTGCCAGGCCCTCACAAGATTACTTGTTTTTTTGAAATGATGAACCCCATAACAGTTTCTAAAAAGGTTTGTTTTATGAAAACATTAAATATAATAATAATAATAATAATAATAATAATAATAATAATAATAATAATAATAATAATAATAATAATAATAATAATAATAATAATAATAATAATAATAATCAACTTTATTTCAGACTCAAGGTCCAGACAAGGGACAACATTACATAAAAATGCATTGCATATAAAAAAAACATGATAAAGTACATATAAAATCTTAGTATATCACTGATGAAAGCATCATAAATTACATATTTAAAAAAAGCACAAATCATGAATAAAAAGAATGATCAATGTCCTACAACGAGGCACCGATACCAGTGTCTCCACAACTGGGATTCGTAGCGTGTAGTGCTAAACCTTATGTTTGACAAGGCCACAATAATCAAATTTTTAGAGTCCTGCAGATGAATTTATACATATGATTTCTTAGGATAGCTTAAGGATAAAGGACTCCTGCAGCTACAAACATGTTACTAGCACTTTCCATCTAGTAATATTTATGTCGTACATGGCATTTGAATGGCGAGCCAGGTGACTATCGGAGAAATAATGCAGTAGGTCAACAGCTTCTGAAATCCTGCCTTTATCAACAGAGTTAAGGGCATGTCCCACTTTCACGACCTAATTCACGACCTCTGTCGAGTTTGCCCTCGACTCATACTCGCAGCATGGTCGTCATGAGGTCGTAGGAGATCGTAGGTAGGTGGTAGATAGGCACTTTACTGGACCTTTCTGGCTGATTAACAGAGAACACTGTTCATCTCTCTCTTAATTTTACAGCAAAAATCTTTATGCACAGCAGAAGTTTAACCTGGTTAAAATAGAATCACAAAAGGTAACTTCAGCTCTGTCAGAAAATATTTGTTCAAATGATTTCTTCCAAATACTTACCAAATGTTCACAAGCAGAAATCACTAAATATCTGCAACCATAGAAAATGCTTTGATGATACCAAAATGAAACAGGGCTAAGAACTGGAAAAGCATATTAAAACCAACAAAACTCCCTTTTCAAAATACCACCTCTATCCAGAATTTTTTTTTAATCATGTGCTTCACTTTAATTGGCAGGGTAGTAGCAGAAAGGCTGTTTTTTGGGGAACTTGGGGCATAGTTTCAAAATAATGGATCAGCTATTCAGAACGGAGCAGAATTTCTTTACACAGCATGTTGTAAATCTTAGAATCGAAATGGAGTTATGAGCTGCATTATTTAGATTTATATCACGACTCCTGCCCAGCCAATTTGTGACTTCATCGGTGCCAGGGCAGGAGGATGAGTAGAGACTCAGTATTTTCTTGCAGTGGTGCAGGGAACATTAGAATACGAATCAAAGTGAGCTCTGCTCATACATATTTCAGTGGTTAGCTCAAATATGGTTTTAATAAAGTTTCAATAGACATTTGGGCAACAAGTGTTTGGGAGAATGGGTGGGAAGTCGAGAGGGAGAGTAAATTAAAGGGGTAGGAAACTTGTTGGGTGAAATGACTGTAAAGATCAGGTCGGTAAATAAATGATCAAGCATGGTATTATTTCAGAACGCGACAGCAAAAGAAATGTAATGGAGAACATTCCTATCCTCAGATCATTTTAAAGTTCATTTATACTTTTGCTAGAATATCAAAGTTTAAAGCATCACACTTCCACTTTTCTTGTTATTTGTGAAATTTCTGTGCATGCCTTTGAAATAATTTTAGTTTAGTTTAGAGTTAGAGTGGAAACCGACCCTTCGGCCCACCGAGTCCGCACTGACCAGTGATCCCTGCACATTGACACAAGCCTACACACTATGGGCACCTTACCTTTATACCAAGCAAATTAACCTACGAACCTGTAGGTCTTGGGAGTGTGGGCGGAAACCAAAGATCTCGGAGAAAGGTCACGGGGAGAACGTACAAACTCTGTACAGACAGCACCCGTAGCCGGGATTGAACACGGGTCTTTGACGCTGTAAGGCAGCAACTCTACTGCTGTAGAATCTTAACTGCACTGAAGAAGGTTATTTGTGTCCCATTCTCCACATTTTTCACACATTGTTCTGTAATATGTAGTCATGTGTTTACCCAATTCTCTTTCGCAAACTCTGATTGATTTTTCCCACATGGTAGCCATGATTTTCATAAAAATGTTTTTCCTCATATCTCCCCAGTATCGTTCATCCTTCGAGCACAACGATTTGACAATAGAGAGCGCTGTTTGGCCTTATAAAGATAATTGGATAATGATACTGGCCATAAATGGAGATGGCTTATTTGTTTCATAAGGCGCTAATCAAATTAAGTGATCGAGTATTCAGGAAAATAACAACTTTTACTCACACTCTATGTCAATTTTAACTTTTGTTTTCGGCAATTGATCAAACATTAAAATCTTCAAATGGTGGCATTTGTGGGATATTGCTTCATCTGCCATAGATGCCCATTGGATATCTGATGTCTGGCACTGGAAATCAGATTAAATGCAGCAAAATTACTGCCACAGGGTAGTTGGTAAATAATTCTTAATTGCTGTAAACGATAGCTGATATTTTTTCAGAAAAGCATTTGAGCAGTCATTTAACTAAACTGAGTTAAATCATCATTTAACTAAATGTAGTTAAATGTTACCAAATGCTCGTTTCTCTTCGAGTGGACATTTGGGCAGTAACTATTTTCCCTGCGATCAACAATAAACGTTACAGAAAGTCGATGCTGGAAATTGCTAAAATCTTTGAGGTGTAGCCTCGATGCACACCTATTTGATGGATTGGTGGCATTTAACCAAGTTCTCCGTCTTAGTTAGACCCCACTGCACTTTCTATCTGAAATCATTAATTTAATATGGTCTTTAACATCGAATTTCACTGTACCTTAAATGGTACATGTGACAATAAACTGACCTTTGACCATTTGTACAAACAGCGTTACATTCTTCCAGGATTAACTTGATTGCCATTTTTATTTATTCTTTCAGTGGGCATCAATTGTGATTAGTCCCAACCCTAATTATTGCTGAACGGAGAGGTAGTTAGGTTTCAACTACTTTGCTGGGTGCGGAATCACACATAGACCAGCCTAATTATGGATGACAGATTTCTTTCCCTACAGAATATTAATAAACTAGATGGGGTTTAATGATAATGTAGTCATTCATATCCCCAGGTAATTCTATACCTCTCTTTCTATGGAAACGCTAATAAAGGTTCCTTCTCCTGCAACTGGAGATGTTAGTTTAGTCTTCTACTCCCGCGTTAACCTGTACTTTGAAGCTGAATCAGCACTCGAAAATTTGGCTGAAAATGCAGTGGCAGGGCTTTTGCATTCAAAGTGCCGGGGAATTGAATTGTATGTAAAATTGCACTTGATAACTGGAGCTCACCGGATACTGTGCCGCTCTGTCAGTCATTGTACGATTCACCTTTGTCACCATTGCTCCAAAGAAAAACTGTAGGCCACGCATCGGAAAGCAGATATTTGCAGACCAAGGCAATCCACAATCTGGTTACACCTAAAGAGATACACCGCTGCCTACATCTTTTTACACAAGACAGATGTTGATGAGCTTAGCTGAGCTCCACGAATGGAACTGAATCGATGTTAATTATTCGTCTGAACTGTTGTATATTTTTGGATTGTGAAGTGGTGCTCATTAACGTTCAGCCGATCTTTTCAGATGTCCTGTTGTCATGGTCCTGAAGTCATTATTGGAGTCACACCTGCCCTTCATGCTTGCCTCCTGTTCTTCTTAGTTCGGCACCTCAAGCTGTCTACTGCAGTAAACAAAGGTCGCAGTTGTGCACTGCAGCTTTAAGAGGTCCAGACATTACCTCATCTTATGCCACACTTCCTGAAATTACCTGAAGATTATTGTACTTAACTGCAAAAAAAAATCACAAATCAATTTGCTTATGTGCACAAAATTTTGCACGGAATGTCCTAATTGAAATATGTCTCCAACAGCGCTAGGAAATATTAGCATGGGCTCAATGCATGGCATTATTTTTGTGTGTGGTTTCAGGCTAAAGTATCTACCTTCCTTTGCTTTTGGGTATCTCTCTCAGAATGAAAGATTGATGAAACCTGATCGGAATAGTCTCCATAGCTTTAAGGATGGGACATTGCTTTTCCCTAATAAAACCATGCAGGTGAGTAATGTGCCACAGAGGTGTAGAGGCATTTTGTCACACTCTCTTAATTTTACACACATCCAAATCAGCACTTCTTTTTACTCAGAATAGTTATATGTAGCCAACCAGAACATGAGCACACGACTGTCCTGAATTTGTTGAGCTGCAGTTATCCATTGTGGAGCGGTACAAAACATTTTGAGAGACCTTTTGCATTATTTCGAATATTTAGAATCCTTTATGTCAAATATTCATGCAATGCTTCTGCTGCTTCATGCTTTGTGGCATGTGGGAAATGCATTCTCCTGCCTTCTCCCCATAACCTCTGGCACCCGTACTAGTCCAGAATCATCTATCTCTGCCTTGAAAATAGCCACTGACTTGGCCTCCACAGCCTTCTGTAGCAACACTTACACTTCTATTTGTGTGTAGGCACAAGGAACAGCAGATGCAATCTCCAACAAAATATACTGTGCTGGAGGAACTCGGCAGGTCAACAAGCTGCGGAGAGAAATGATTGGCGACTTTTCCTGTCAGATGTCTCTTCAATCTGATCTGCTTTGTTACTCCTGCACATATGCTGCTTGATGTGTTGAGTTACATCAGCTCTTTGTGTTTTGTTCTGTTTGTGTGTATCTTTCTTTCTTGGTACCTACTAATCCTACGGCAGATTCCACTATACTTGTTGTTTTTTTCAGATGATTGTGAAATTTCTGTGCATGTCTTTGAAATAATTTTTGTTCAGTTTAGTTTAGAGATACAGTGCGGAAACAGGCCCTACGGCCCACTGCGTCCGCACTGACCAGCAATCCCCGCACATTAACACTATCCAACACACACTAGGGACAATTTATGCCATGAACCTGCAAACCTGTACGTCTTTGGAGTGTGGGAGGAAACCAAAGATCCCGGAGAAAACTCACGCAGGTCATGGGAGAACGTACAAACACCGTACAGACAGCAACCCGGGTATCTGGCGCTGTAATGCAGCAACTCTACCGCTGCGCCATCGTGCCACCATTCTTAGTTTCTCTTAGTTTAAATTAATATTTAGATTTTATTCAGAAGATGCCTAAATCAAATTAGTTTCAGTTATGAATGAGCGTTGCTTATTTGATTAAATGTACTGAGGAAGTGACAACTTGCATCATGTCATGGGTGCAAATGTATTGGAAGAAAGCTGATTTGAGAATTGAATAGTGCAATGGGTGAACTTCATCTTCAACTACTGGCATGTGGTTCAAATCATGCATTTCTGACCTACAATGACAAATTACAGCTCCCTCTTTCTTCTGACTTAATTCTAAGCCCAGATGAACCCAAAGTCAACAAGGAGATAGATTGAATGTAAAAATTATGCTTATGAGAAATGTTGACTGTTTTTGAATGGAAAATATGTAACTTCTTACATTTGGGGTGTTTGGCTGTGTCTGGCGGCTTAATAGGTTTGGGGGCACAGAGGATAATCTGTATCGAGCTATGCTATTCATGACCTCTGACTCCCACTGCCTTCACATTTTTCTTTTGACTTTCTGACCTCCGGCTACTATGTTGACCCGTGATCCATTAAACAGATGGGTTTCCCTTTGTGCATCTATTTATGTTACTTGATGTAGGAAGAATGAAGTGGAGGCCGAAAAATATCCTAGCTCAGCATTCCGAGACCTCTCCATTGGTACATCTGCGCTGGAACGTACAGGTAGGTTGTGCCGAGCCCAGAGCTGTCACACGTCTACATCAGTGGTGAACGTTCTAATTCATCCTTATCAGTTGTGTAGCCTGAATGCCATCTTTCTCGGCACATACCTTCCATGGTCTGCAGCCACTTTTCTTATACCTTCTTCAAACAGATGTTCCCTGATCATTTGCCAGGTCAACATTGTCCTCAGTCTTTAGCTTTTCCGCCCATGGGGATTCTGTGAACCAGTCCCTGCATTTTCCTCTTTCCCACTAACTAATGTTCCTAGGGTATGATTGCGGATCAAGAGGTAGGTATATTCAGATTAACCACACTGCACACATTCTCGTAGCAATCCAAGTATACTATCTTGTCTGGATTTAAAATGTAATTAATTCACACATAACATTATATGCTAATATGGAACAATCAACATTAAGTGTTATTATTTCTGTTCTGAACCAAATCTGTTAAAACAATTGCCTCACTCACAGATCCACAGCGAGCATATTTGAGATTTTGCAGCAGAGATCAATTCAGGAACAGATGATTTGTGTACTCCTGGTGCTAACCTTGCCTTCCTCTGCTCCCTCTGGGGTTTGAACTTTGTAATTGGCAGGAACTCAGGGGTGAAGGGCAGAGGTCAAAGTGTAATTAGACAAACAATCCTTTCCTCAAACTGACCTCTGTCAAGAAAACACGAATATCTTCATAAACGTGAGAGACTGAGGGAGAGAGAGAGAGAGAGAGAGAGAGAGAGAGAGAGAGAGAGAGAGAGAGAGAGAGAGAGAGAGAGAGAGAGAGAGAGAGAGAGAGAGAATCTATGAGAGATAGAGGATAGAGAGATAGATAGAGAGAGAGGATAGGAGTCCGAGTAGTGCTCTTCGCTCTTCTCTCTCGATCTCTCTTGCTCTCTCTCTCTCTTTCTCTCTCTCTTATCTCTCTCTCTTTTCCTTCTCTCTTCTTCTCTCTCGCTCTCTCTCTCTCTTCTCTCTCTCTCTCTCTCTCTCTCTGTCTCTCTCTCTCTCTCTCTCTCTCTCTCTCCCACTCTCTCCCTCACTCCCTCTCTCCTCTTCCTCCCTCTCTCTCCCTCTCTATCCCTCTCTCTCTCTCTCTCTCTCTCTCTCTCTCTCTCTCTCTCTCTCTCTCTCTCTCTGTCTTCTCTCTCTCTCTCTCTCTTCTCTCTCTCTCTTCTCTCTCCTTCTATCTAGCCTTCCCAATATTCCTTACATTTATCTGGGCAAAATGAAATTATTTATTTTGTATCAATAACCATCAGTCTGATGAGGATGAGGAAAGTGATCCTGTATCTGCGCATTGTCCAAGCCTAGCCTCTGGGGGTCGGCAAGCATTTCAATGGTAAAAAGCACCCAATCTTCAAGTGATGCCAGCAGACAGGGATTTCATCGAGGAGGCAAGTGTTTCTTTAACCAAACTGGTGAACCGTGCCTTTCTGAGGAGACAAAGGTTGAAGCTGGAGTCTTGATGTATTGCTGGAGTCTTCACACTGGGCATTCTTTCACTTGAGCAAAGGATTAACAAGCAGAAAGATGAACTGACACTAAAGGGGATTCAAACAATTACTGGGCCACAGCCAAGATTTTTCTGCCTTCCAGCTTGCGTAAATTTTAAAGCTCCTATGGCATAGTTTGAAGAACAACAAATAGTTCTCTCTGTGCATCTGGGACAGCATTCTTTCCTCAGCCAATGATGCCAGCAAAGGAATAAGTAACAGTGCATCTCATGGATGTTTCTGACACCGTATTAACAAAGTATATGTAGTATTTATCTGTGACAATTGCCCCAAAAGTAGTATGTGACATGATTAGACAATAGATAATAGACAATAGGTGCAGGAGTAGGCCACTCAGCCCTTCGAGCCAGCACCACCATTCAATGTGAACATGGCTAATCATCCACAATCAGTACCCTGCTCCTGCCTTCTCCCCATATCCCCTGACTCCACTATCTTTAAGATCTCTATCTAACTCTCTCTTGAAAGCATCCAGAGAACCGGCCTCCACCGCATCTGAGGCAGAGAATTCCACAGACTCACAACTCTCTGTGTGAAAAAGTATTTCCTCATCTCCGTTCTAAATGGCTTATCCCTTATTCTTAAACTGTGGCCCCTGGTTCTGGACTCCCCCAATATCAGGAACATGTTTCCTGCCTCTAGCATGTCCAAACCCTTAATAATCTTATATGTTTCAATAAGATTCCCTCTCATCCTTCTAAATTCCACAGTATACAAGCCCAGCCGCTCCATTCTCTCAGCATATGACAGTCCCGCCATCCCGGGAATTAACCTTGTAAACCTATGCTGCACTCCCTCAATAGCACGAATGTCCTTCCTCAAATTTGGATACCAAAACTGCAAACAATACTCCAGGTATGGTCTCACTTGGGCCCTATACAACTGCAGAAGGACCTCTTTGCTCCTATACTCAACTTCTCTTGTTATGAAGGCCAACATGCCATTTGCTTTCTTCACTGCCTGCTGTACCTGCATGCTTACTTTCATAGACTGATGTACAAGGACCCCCAGATCCCGTTGTACTTCCCATTTTCCCCAACTTGACACCATTTAGATAATAATCTGTCTTCCTGTTGTTGCCACCAAAGTGTATAGCCTCACATTTATCCACATTAAACTGCATCTGCCATGTATCTGCCCACTCCCCCAACCTGTCCAAGTCACCTGCCTTCTCATAGCATCCTCCTCACAGTTCACACTGCCACCCAGCGTTGTGTTATCTGCAAATTTACTAATATTACTTTTAATCTCTTCATCTAAATTATTAATATATATGACTTACTTTCTTATACACAACTTACTTTCTGCTTTGTTAACAAATCAAGTGCATTTCCCAGAAGCTAAAATAATTGTATCTCTATCTACATCTTAGTGGATTCCCATGTTGAGGTAAATACAAAGTTGTTTTTGTAGTAATTCGTATTTGGTATCATGCATTTCACGTCCCACTCTTTAAATGGTTGCCAAGGTGAATGGGGGAGGATCATTGTCTTGAAATGTGAGGGAGGAACATGTGATTAACTGTGCTTTGTAAAGTCAGCTGTTTCTACAATAGTTAGTTGACAATACACCCCAGCAATGTGCACCTGTTCTTTCAATAGAGCTAATGGACGTCAAATGTTTTCCTGTAACATCCTTGTTTTTTTGATCTTGCTATTATCGTGAGCAGGTGAAACAAAAGCTATGTTGAACAAGCTAGCATGTATGGAATTTTAGATAAATGTATATACAGTGCACAGCGGTACTTCTGGGGGAAAATACATGGTAAACTACCAAATAAACTGGGGCTGCCTCAACCAACTTAGATTTCTGGAACAGGAATAGTTTTTAAGGAAGATCTAAGAACAATGAAGGAGAGTTCCACAAAAATCAATAAGAAACATCATCTGAATTGTCCAGGAAGAGGCTGTTGACAACAGTGACAATATACAATAGACAATAGGTGCAGGAGTCGGCCATTCGGCCCTTCAAGCCAGCACCGCCATTCAATGTGATCATGGCTAATCATTCCCAATCAGTACCCTTTTCCTGCCTTCTCCCCATATCCCCTGACTCCGCTATCTTTAAGAGTCCTATCTAGCTCTCTCTTGAAAGTATCCAGACAACCGGCCTCCACCGCCCTCTGAGGCAGAGAATTCCACAGACTCACAACTCTGTGTGAAAAAGTGTTTCCTCATCTCTGTTCTAAACTAGACCTCCGTTCTAAAGTGGAACAATGGAACAGTGGAAGTAACTGTAAATGCTGGTTTAAACCGAAGATAGGCACAAAAAGTTGGAGTAACTCAGCATCTCTGGTGAACTCAACACCAGCATCTCTGGTGAAAACAAATAGGTGATGTTTCGGGTCAAGATCTTTCTTCAGACTCAGGGGAAAGGGAAACAAGAGATGTGGATGGTGATATAGAGAGATATTGGACAAATGAATGAAAAATATGCAAAAAAGTAACAATGATGAAGGAAAAAGGCCATTGCAGACTGGTTGCAAGGTGAGAACGAGTACAGACAATGAGACTCAACAAGACGACTTTGATGCTGGTGCGACGGGTGGGGGGGGGGGGGGGGGATGGAGAGAGATGGATTGCAGGAGTTACTCGAAGTTAGAGACATTAATATTCATACCACTGGGTTGTAAGCTGCCCAAGCAAAATATGAGATGCTGTCCCTCCAATTTGTGAATACCTCCAAATAGGTGTTCATCCATGTGCTGCACACACAGGGTTGGTGCTGACAAATGGCAACAATGATGGCAAAATAAATGCACCAAGACTTCATGATAAAATCTGTAGAGAGAAACCCTAAAGAATGAAATCTTTTAAAGACCAATTTAAGAAAACAGAATTTCCATTGCTGTTTGACTCCTCAACTATTTGTTCCAAATTAATTTGGGTTTCATGAAAAATAAGTTGAAGAAGGCCAATTGGCCATAAAAATCTGTCCACAATTTGACATGATCTTCAATGACTATGCACGTTCATACCCTGATCTTGCCCTAACCCGATCTCTTGCTTCCTCGATTATCTAGAAAACCAGCTATTTCAGTTTGAGTACCATCAATCACTGAACATCCTTTTCCTTTTCTAGTAAATAATTCCAAAGGTTTACAACGGCCTTTGCCCCCCTCCCGCACCCCGCTGCCTCCCCCCCCCCCCCGCTCCTCCATTAATGTGAAGATATTTCTAATTTCTATCCTAAATTGAATATATTTGATATTGCCTGGTTTAGATTGCAGTTGGAGGTAACCTTTTCCCCACCTCTACCCTACTCTTAATGTTTTGCACATCTCAAATTCATTTACGTTTTCAGAAAGCAATCTGGTGAAACTTCACTGCACTCACTCATGTTCCAAATACATTCTTCGTTAGGAAAGGAGACCGAGATTGTGCAAAATATTCCAGTTGTGGTCTCACCAAGCAAAAAACAAATTGCTGGAGGAACTCCACAGATCAGGCAGCATCTGATGAGGCAGAAGACCGTTTCAGGTCAACTCTCTCCGGCAGTTTATTTTTTGCTCCACATTGCAGCACATGCAGTCTCTTGTGTCTATATAGTCTATTGAGGCCCTGCCGCTTGGAACATTTTCTCTTACAATATTCGGGGTCAGTCAGCATGTCAAAAAGGTACAACACTCAAAGCACTCTCATTCGTTCCATTCCACTGCTATTCTCTCTCATATAACCCAACAACACCTCCCACATTCTCCTGCCATTTACTTATACAACTTTATTTCATAGTTTCCAATTACCCTACCATTGTGTTGTTGGGAACATGGGACTAATTGGTAAAATTGGCAGAAATGCCCATGGTGACAGGTGGATTGGACAAACCTTGCTTTGAGAGCAACCAAGGCCAAGATTGAACCTGTGTGTTGCTGGAATTGTATGGCAACCGCACCAAGTGTTGAGTCAAAGTGCTGTCCACATTGGAGAACCTTGCACTTGTACTTAGAACCTCTTGCAACAAAGGCTTTCAGAACATTTTTGATCCTTAATTGTCATCTACACGTCTGCGTTAGCTTTCAAGTCACATGTGTACAAGATTTCTGAACATCAACATTTATCAATCCTCCACCGTGTAATTGTCCAGAACAAATCTCTTTATTTCTATTTCATATTTTTGCACATTGTACTCTATCCCCTAGGTTGTCATTCACTTACTTAGTTTTTCTGTATTTCTTTGAGGTACCTTTGCATCCTTATTGCTACTCATATTCCCACTTAGCTTCTATATCATCAGCAAGATTAAAAATTGTGTTATGTTGAGTTTCCTCAGCCAAACTATTGATATAGATTGTAACTAGTTAATTACTGTGAATCCCTGTAGTAACTGACTAATCACAGCCTGAACGTCAACACTATTCACTTATCATGTATCTAAACGTTATTCCCTTATCATGTATCTATACACTGTAAATGGATTGATTGTAATCATGTACTGTCTTTCCACTGACTGGATAGCATGCAACAAAAAGCGTTTCACTGTACCTCGGTACACGTGCCAATAAACTAAACTGAACTGAACTGGACTGAAAGAACTGATGTATTCCTAGTCATTGTTTTTAACTCATTAAACAACTCTCATTGCACACTGGTATATTTCCTTAAATGTTGGGATAGTCCCAGCCTCAGTCACCTCCTCTGGTAACTTGTTCCATTCACCCACCACCTTTTATGTGAAAAAGCTACCCCCTCAGATTCCTATTAAATCTTTTCCACTTCACCTTAAACCTATGTCCTCTGGTCCTTGATAGAATGGAGCGGCTGGGCATGTACACTCTGGAATTTAGAAGGATGAGAGGGCATCTTATTGAAACATATAAGATTATTAAAGGTTTGGACACGCAAGATGCAGGAAACATGTTCCCGATGTTGGGGTAGTCCAAAACCACAGTTTAAGAATAAGGGGTAAGCAATTTAGATCAGAGATGATGCAAAACTTTTTCACACATAGGGTTGTGAATCTGTGGAATTCTCTGCCTCAGAAGGCAGTGGAGGCCAATTCTCTGTATGCTTTCAAGAGACAGTTGGATAGAGCTCTTAAAGATAGCGGAGTCAAGGGAAATGGGGAGAAGGCAGGAGAGGGGTACTGATTGTGGTTGATTAGCCATGATCACAGTGAATGGCGGTGCTGGCTTGAAGGGACTGAATGACCTACTCATACACCTATTGTCTATTGTCACCTAATCTGGGTAAGAGACTCTTTGCATCTACCCGATCTATTCCTCTCATGATTTTATAAACCTCAATATGATCACCCCTCATCCTCCTGCACTCCAAGGAATAGAGTCCTAGCCTACTCACACTCACCCTATTGGCTCAGACCCTCTAGTCCTGGCAATATCCTTGTAAATCTTTTCTGTACCCTTTCCAGTTTGACAACATGGATGGAGAAACAAAGATAGTGATATTTGAATAAGGGGCAGAAAGATTAGTCAGGGAAATTAATTCATGGACTGACTTGAAGTAAATGAGGAAGTGGAGAGACTAAAGATTTAAGACGGCAATTTTCGATGCTGGCACCCACAGTGGTTCAGAGTATAGAAAATGGTGATGGACAGAAGAAAGGGGGTGAGGATTAGGTGAAGTGAAGGTGGTGTCCAAAAGACCTGTCGGACAAACAAACAAATTGCATGGGCAATCCACCATTTATTCCACTTTATATCAAAGAATGGAAAACACCACGGTGTTTGGGGTTTAGTTTAGCATAAATCTTGTAAACTCAGGCTCGTAGTTTTGTGGCAAGAAAACAAACGTGGCCGCTAAGTGTTCAATGAGGAGCAGTATAAGTCGGAGAACTAGGTGGTTGGAGGTGTTAGAGCCAGCAGGAATATCAATCTGTCCAGAAGTCAGCGGGCTGCTTGTTACCGGAGGCTAATCGCGTGATTGGAATGATACATGGACTGATTTTTAGATTTATTGGCTCATCTCTGGGTTTACGGGGCACTCCAGCTCACCAATCAAAAGCAAAGTGAGAATACAACAGCATTGGGGTCTGACTCAATTGAACAGAAACATCATGAAGAATTCTCAATGCTGTGTTGTTGCCTCCAAACGGAGAGACTTTGTTCTGAGTCAGTTAGCCTGGAGTTGGCTTTCTACACTCGGGCAGATTTCTCACAACCATGGGAGGTGCTAAGGCTTCCTTGGTTTGGACCATGGGGTTGGGTCAGTGGGTGAGTCAGGGAGGTGGGGTGGGGGGGGGGGGGCAGATAGAATACCTATGTGGCTCTCAGCAGCAGCAGGAGAACCATACTTCTGCTTTGAAAGTCGTGGATAGACGAGAGTGGAGCAGTAGGGAGTGGCAATGGTGTAGGGAAAAAAATGCAGAGTCAGATAGTGGTGGGGGGATATCTGCAGAGAGGAGCAAAGACAGAGTGACAAGAAAAGAGGGGTCCAGCATACAGATACACAACCAACAGCTCAACCAACAGGGTGGTCACGGTGGCGCAGCGGTAGAGGTGCTGCTTTACAGCGAATGCAGCGCTGGAGACCCGGGTTCAATCCCGACTACGGGTGCTGTCTGTACGGAGTTTGTACATTCTCTCTGTGACCTGCGTGGGTTTTCTCCGAGATCTTCAGTTTCCTCCCACACTCCAAAGACGAACAGGTTTGTAGTTTAATTGGCTTGTTAAAATGTATAAATAGTCCCTAGGGATGTAGGATAGAGTTAATGTGTGGGGATCGCTGGTCGGTGCAGACCCGGTGGGCCGAAGGGCCAGTTTCCGCGCTGTATCTCTAAACTAAACTAAACTAAACTCAAAGGGTGTGCAGACAGAGGGTTAGATACCATGCCAAGTCCAAATAGTTGTACCTCAGGGGGGTTATGTGAGACATTCCCAACCTAGCTGGCTGACCGTATGTGCTCATTCTTTATTCACACTTGGGAAGGCCACCTCTTTGCCTCATGATTGTTCCAGATCCCTTCTAGACACTGATTAGTGAAAGGCTTGGATGTGGAGAAGATGTTTCCACGAGTGGGAGAGTCCAGGACCAGAGGTTCTTTTAGGAAGGAGATGAGGAGGAATTTCAGCAGTCAGAAGGTGGTGAATCTGTGGAATTCTTTGCCACAGAAGGCTGTGGAGGCCAAGTCAACAGATATTTTTAAGGCAGAGATAGATAGATTCTTGAATAGTACGGGTGTCAGGGGTTATGGGAGAAGGCAGGAGAATGGGGTTATGACGGAGAGGTAGATCAGCCATGGCTGTATGGCATAGTAGATTTGATGGGCTGAATGGCCTAATTCTGCTCCGATCATTTATGACTTCATGACACATTTCAAAAATCTTAAACTTCTGAGGGGAACCAAATTTGAGAAGGATTCTCCCGAATCTCTCAATCGATGAAGGCAAAGACCATGAGTAGTGGTTGATGCTGTCCCTTGAAGCTCTCCTGAAATGATCACATGGTGAGGAACATGCCCATGTTGTCTTCAGATAAGACAAATCTAACACTGCAATTAGGGGAGCAACCCTTTAGCCGCTGGGAGGATCTGGTTTCTTGTGATAATTTCCCCTGTGGTAAGATAGCAGGGAAACCCACAGTCATAAAGTCATAGCGAGATAATGCATGGAAACAGGCCAAGTCCATGCCAACCATCAACCGCTCATTTAATCAATGCCACATTATTTATTCTCCTCACATTAACATCAACTCGCTATAGGTTCTCCCACTCACCCACAAACAAGCAGCAATTTAGCCGACCAGTCTGCATACCTTTGGGATGTGGGAGGAAACTGGAGCACGTGGAGGACTAGAATACAAAAACAGGGATACAATGCCGATGCTCTATAAGGCACTGGTCAGACCGCATTTGGAGTATTGTGAGCAATTTTGGGCACCATATCTGAGGAAGAATGTGCTGCCTTTGGAAGGGCCCAGAGGAGGTTTACAAGAATGATCCCAGACATTAGTGGGTTAACATATGATGAGCGTTTGACGGCACTGGGCCTCTACTCACTAGAGTTTAGGAGAATGAGGGAGGACCTCATTGAAAGATACCGAATAGTGAAAGGCTTGGATAGAGTGGATGTGGAGTGGATGTTTCTACTATTGGAAGAGTCTAGGAGCAGAGGTCACAGCCTCAGAATTAAAGGACGATCCTTTAGGAAATATCTTCAGTCAGAGGGTGGTGAAGCTGTGGAACTCTTTGCCACAGAAGGCTGTGGAGGCCAAGTCAATGGATATTTTTTAAGGCAGAGATAGATAGATTTTACTTCGGAGGCACGTGAGTGACTACGTGAAGAACCCGCCAGGACGCATGCGTGTAATATCGCTACACGCATTGCGAAACGACAGGCGGGGTGGAACGACGTTCCCCCACAGCGGCAAGTTTAAAAGCCGGGACCGACAGGTAAGTGGTTACTCTGCGGTCATTATTGTTCCCATACTGTTTCACAGGTGGGGAAACGATGGACAAATCGAAAAAGTCAACCAGAGCTGCGACAAAGCTGGCGGGGGAGGACCGCGGAGTTGCGGGCAGCCAGCAGCGGCCGGCGGCACAGGAATCACCCGTAATGGGATTAGCTGTGCCCGACTTAGCCCCCGCACCGGCCAGATCAACACCGTGGCCGGGCAGGAAGGCAAAAAGAAAAACAAACAGAGCCGTTGACTCTGATGAGTCCGACTTTGAGGAGCCGCGAGCGGCCAGCGACCATGCGCGCTGGAGCCAGATGGAGCGGCTCATGGAGCAAATGCTCCAATGTGACAAACTCCGGGAGATGGAGTCTAGTCACCGTGGGTCATATATATCACCCACAGCAGCACCTTACGTAGTGCTGCACAGTGCATCTCCCTCGTCAGAGGGGAGTAGTGGGGGTCAATTCTGGGCTGACCCCGAAGAGGGGTTTGCCGAACAAACTACAAGTGTGCAGGGGGTGCAGGAAGGAGAAAATCTACTGGACATGGTGTCCAACTACATACAGCCGGATCAGACTGGACGAAACCTAGAACAGAAACTAGCTGCCAGCATTGATGTCCTGTCATTCAAGCAACTACAGGAACAGGCTGTGATGGACACCACTGCCAAATATCTGGCACCAGGAAATTGCATATTCCTGAATGTTCCAGTCGTGAATAATTGTTTCTGGAAACACGTCGGAGCAGCAGTTAGAAGCATGGATGTCAAGCTCCAGAGAATACTAAAACTACTAACAGCAGGGATCACAGCATTCGCTCGCACAGTGGATGGGAAGGAAATGTCGCAAGAACAACAGGATGCACTGGCACTATTCTGCAATACGCAGTATGAAATCAATAGTATCAGAAAGAGTGCCATCCGACCTGCCTTAAATCCAAAATTTGCAGGCCTGTGCAAACCTGGAGACACAAAGCCACCAATATTATTATTTGGTGGAAACCTGTCCAAACAGGTTAAGGAGCTCGATGAGGAGGCAAAAACCCTGGGGCTCATAAAGGCGACAACAGCAAGGACCTCCCACAGCCACAGACAGCACCCTTACGCACCCACCAGCAGAACAGGAGAAGCTGGTGAAAGCTCAAAGGCCGGTCGTACAGGACAGCAGTCTTTTTTAGGCCATGGCCCAGACCGGCCTTCGTGGAAAATGCGCAAACCCCAAACCCAAACCCAAACCCAAACCCGGACACGGGCGCCTCAACTTCCTCGAAGACCACACCGGAAGAAGTAAACCTTCCACTGGTAACGATGGAGGTAGGTGGGTCTGGTCCCTTACAAATTATAGGAAGTGTGGATAATTACACTGGGAGATTACACTTCTTTTGGGAGGCATGGAGTACATTGACAACAGACAATTATATCCTAAACAGTATCCAGGGATATACCATTGAATTTGTGCACAAAAATAGCCCCCCAGTTCAGCATGTACCGAACCGAACGTTCGTACTTTCACGAAAAGAAAAATTAGAAGCACATGCTGAACTGGTGAGACTTCACGCAAAGGGGGTAATTGAAAAATCCCTACACGATTCTCTGGAATTTGTGTCTAATATCTTTACCAAAAACAAAAAAGATGGTGGTTGTCGCATCATCATAGATTTGACCAACTTGAATACATATGTGCAATATATTCATTTCAAAATGGAAACCTTTGTTACTGCCAAACAATTGATTTCCAAAGGCTACTTCATGGCTAGCATCGACTTAAAAGATGCTTACTATTCATTGCCTATACGGACTGACCACAGACGTTATTTAAAATTCAACTGGATGGGGCAGCGCTGGCAGTATAGAGCTCTACCAAATGAATTAACATCAGCCCCAAGGCTGTTTACATCAATCTTGAAACCAGCCCTAGTGTTTCTTCGGTAACAAAAACATATGATCATGGCCTATCTAGATGACATATTGATTGTGGGCTAAACTTTGGAATTAGCCAAACTAGCTGTATCAGCCACCAAACAATTGTTTGAGAAACTGGGGTTTATCATCCATCCAGTTAAATCTAAACTAACGTCTTCCTCCATAATGGATTATTTGGGGTTCACTATTTTCTCAGTTCACATGTCGGTGACTATACCAAAGGACAAGGCTTAACTGAGGCCTGCAACAACCTCATTGACATCAGTGAACCATCTATCAGATTGGTAGCAAGGGTGATTGGCAAAATAGTGGCTGCTTTTCCGGCCACACAATTTGGACCTTTGTATTATCAAAATTTACAAAGGGCAAAAATACAAGCACTCAAAATTAATGCTGGTAATTCGACAGACCAATGAAGCTACCAATCAAAGCAATTATGGAATTAAAATGGTGGAGGGATAACATTCGGCATTGTTCCAGCCCTATTATTATCAGCAACCCATCAGTGGTGCTACAAACTGATGCCAGTGCGCTTGATTGGGGTGCAACCAATTCCATCTCCAGCTGTGGAGGTAGATGGAATGCACAGGAGGCATCATTACTACAGACACTTGGCATAAACTACCTGGAAATGTTGGGTGCGTTCTATGGCCTAAAGTCATACTGTTCCGGAATATATCACCAGCGTGTTAGACTACAGATTGACAATATCACCGTGGTGGCATATATTAACCATATGGGTGGAATCAAATCGACATCATGTGACTATCTGGCTAATACAATCTGGCAATGGTGTATACAGAGAAATATTTGGATATCAGCTACTTACCTACCAGGTAACCTAAATTCTGTGGTAGACACCAGGTCATGCAAATTCTATGAAAACATTGAATGGATGTTGGATATAAAAGTATTTGCTGAAATTGTAGCACGGTATGGAACACCAGATATCGATCTATTTGCATCTAGACTCAATCACCAGTTACCAAACTATGTTTCTTGGGAACCAGACCCTGGGGCATCAGCGATAGATGCTTTTTCACTGCATTGGGGGAAATTGTTTTTCTATGCATTCCCTCCTTTCTGCCTCATCAGTTGGGTATTACGCAAAATACAACAAGACTCGGTGTCTGGTATTTTGGTAGTGCCCGATTGGCCTACTCAACCATGGTTCCCTGTGATACTCGACATGGGCTTAGAACCATGTATCACCATCCTGAAACAACTAGATTTGTTGGTACATCCCGTAACTGGGGATAGCCATCCATGTCATAAAACGACAAACTTATTAATTTGTAGAGTCTAATGAAACCTCTACTGGAACTGGGACTGACGGACCGAACATTGAACATTATCTCAGCGGCTCACAGGCAGTAACCAAACTTATGAGGGGAATTTTTAAAATCAATCCCCCAAGAACCAGGTACTCCCAAATATGGGATGTGAGTATTGTCCTAACGTTGCTAAGGAACTGGTCTCCAGCAACAGCTCTATCCCTGCAAAAACTGACGCATAAAACAGTCATGCTGATGGCTTTGGTCACAGCACAAAGGGTACAGTCTTTACATAAGTTAAGGCTGGACAATAAGACTTCTTCAACAAGAAATATAACTTTTCATATTCACGAATTAGTCAAACAGAACAGACCGGGATCATCAGGCCTCAAAATAGAATTTAGGGCCTACCCTATAGATGATCGTCTCTGTATAATAAGACATTTATTGTTATATATGGAGAACACCAAAAACATCAGAGGCAATGAGATGACACTACTAATCAGCCACAAACAACCCCACAAAAAAGTGTCGGTTCAAATTATTTCCAGATGGCTGAAACAGGTTTTAACAACAGCTGGGGTGGATACTAACATATTCAAATCTCATCCCACCAGGGCTGCAGCTACATCGGCAGCTATGGAGTTGGACGTACCGATGGACCAAATCCTGGAGACAGCAGGCTGGTCAAGGGAAAAAACGTTCCAACAATTCTACCATAAACCAGTGGTTAAACCTGGAACTTTTGCAGAATCAATTTTAAGTTCTGTAATATGATTTCACCCCATAAAATAGGGGCTATAATTTATTGTTAATACATTTATCATGGATTTTCAATGTCAGATTCATGTTTAAACATGTTAACACAATTCCTCCCTTAGTCAATTAAGGCAGATGTGATGTATGGACTCGTTTCCACGGCATGAAATCACAGAGCTTTGAACTCTTCACGTAGTCACTCACGTGACTCCGAAGTAAAATAGTAAGATTAAACGAGAACTTACCAGTTCGAAGTTTGATCATTATTTTATGAGGAGTAACGTTGAGGGATTACATACTGCCAATGGCTTATTATAAAATTTCTGAACGGTCTTTCCCCCCACCATCCTGCTGTAGCCAGGATGTGGTCTATAGGCATGTCCATTCTTTTAGCCATCGACGTGGATGCTGCCCTGGTGGAATAAAATTTGTACATGTTAGTGTTTATCCCAGCAGTTTTTAGCACCTGCTTGAGCCATCTCGCAATGGTTTGGCTCGTCACCCGACCATAAGGTTTTTTATGACTGACCCACAAGGCTTTTCATCTCCCTCAAATATTTTGGTTGTGTCATTGTAGGATAGTAGGTGGGTCATGGCACATAACCGTGGTTCTGGTGGGTAAGCCCGGAATTCCACGACTGGATTAGATGTTCCTGGTTTGCTCTGTTTGATCAGTCACTGGATAACGACAGATCTGGTCTGGAGCTGTGATCATGTTGTCCAGTCGCAATAGGTGTAGTGACTGGACCCTCTGTGCAGATACAAGTGCCATCAACATGAGTGTTTTGAGCATAGATTGTTCCAGGTTAAGGGGTCTGGCTGGTGGCCATCCCCTGAGGTATGTCAGGACCACACTGACATCCCATGTATGGGTGTACCTTGGTCTAGGGGATTAGAGTTGTAAATACCCTTCATTAGTTTGACCACCAGCGGGTGGGACCCCATGTCCTGTTGTCCTGGAGCTGGTTTTAAATAGACAGGCATGGCACTTCTAGCCGTGTTGATGGCTCTGTAGCTGAGTCCTTCATCGTGGTGAAGGTTCGCCTGGAATTCCAGTACGTTGGTAACTGTAGCGGTTGAGTAGGTGGTCCTTTATCCAAGCAGTACTTCTCCCATTTCTTGATGCTGGACAAGTGCTGTTTTTTAGTGGATGTTTGTAGGGATGCTGGCATGGTGTCGATGGTTTGTTCTCATAATCCCAGTCCCAGAAGTGGTTTGTGCAGAATCTGCGACCCAGGAGTTTGATTTTCATGGCACGTGTGGCTTGTGCCCGACACTGGGTGTTAATAACTCTGGGTCACTGGGGATACCATCGGAGTAGGCCAGTCGGGTACTATCAAAATACCTGAAGCAGAGACCATTTGTATTGTGCGTAGTCCCCAACTGATGAGGCAGAAGGGAGGAAATGCATAGAAGAAGAATTTCCCCAATCCAGCGCGAACGCATCTACCGCTGCTGCCTCAGGGTCTGGTTCCCAAGCGACATGCATAGGTACCTGGTGATTTAGCCTTGATGCAAATAAATCGATATCTGGTGTGCCATATTGCATGATAACTTTTGCAACTTATTTGGGGTTTAACATCCATTGTCATTAAATTTACGTGACCTGGTGTCTGCCACTGTATTTAGCTTACCTGGCAGGTAAGTTACTGATAGCCAAATATGTCTTTCGACACACCATTGCCAAATTGTGTTGACCAACTTGTCGCATGATACCGATTTTATGCCGCCCATATGGTTAATGTAGGCCACCGTAGTATTATCTATTTGTAACCGTACATGCAAGTGATGCATATTTGTGCATATGCTTTTAAACCATAAAAGTCACCCAACATCTGTAGATAATTAATGCCCAGTGTAAGTGGTAACGATGATTCTGGGTTAGTCCATCTACTACTTGTTAGTGATGATAATAGGTTGAAATTATGCCAAACATTTTTTGCCCACCACTGTAGTTATGATATTGCTTCAGTGGGTGACTTCATGACACGATCATAATGACCTGTATGTCGTTTTGGTGCCTGTACCTTTGCTCTTTGTAAGTTTTGACAGTGCAAAGGTCTGAATTGTGTAGCTGGAAATGCTGCTACCATATTCCCAATTACTCTGTTACTTGTCGAATAGTTGGGAATACGTGGACCATTAAATTGTTGCATGATTGTGCCAATTCAACTGTTTTGTCTCTTGGCAAAGTTACAGTCACGTAGACTGAATTAATTGTGAAGCCCAAGTAGTCCATGATTGTGGATGGCTTCAACTTAGATTTATCTGGATGTAAGACAATCCCAGGGTTTCGATTAATTCTTTGGTAGCTGATACAGCTAACATAATCAATTCCATGGTCTTGCCTATTTTCCCATTGGGTAACGCTTTAAATTGCCATAGCTGCCCCATCCAGGTAAATTTCAGGTATCTGCGATGATCCTTGTGAATGGTACTAAAATAGTAACCATCTTTAAGATCAATGCTTGCCATGAAGTATCCTTTGGAAATTAGTTGTTTGGCAGTAACAACTGTTTCCATTTTGAAATGTATATACTTAACAACCATATTTAGTGAAGTTAAGTCAATGATGATGCGACATCCACCATCTTTTTGGGTTTAGTTACGAATATTTGATACGAATTACAAGGGTTCATGTTTCCCATGATACCCTTTGTAATTATTCTCACCAGTACAGCTTGTCCCTCTCCTTTCTTTAATGGAGAGGAAAATACCCTCTGGGGTAAATGTTGAACTGGTGGCAATTTTTCTAGTATGAATTGTATTTTGTATCCACTAAAGCCATTGAGTATATACTGATCACTTGTGATAGACTCCCGTGCTTCTTAAAACAGGTGTAATCTCCCCCCTGTTAGTGTTAAGCCCCTATTTTCTATACGTTGGTAGGAACCAGACCCACCTACCTCCATGGTTATGGGTATTCTTCTGTTTCCTGCCGGTCCAACGAGTCTTGCACGTTGTCTGACGTGGTGGTGGTAGTGGTGTTGGGGGATGGGGCATTTTCCATGGGGCCTGCTCTGGGCCTTGGCCTGAAAGGCTTACGGGATTGGCATGCAGGCCCCGAGCTTTCACCAGTACCATGAGGTGGACCCTCCTGGTGGACGCGTTAGAGGTACTGCTGACTGGTTTACGATGTTGTTCAGCCAGTGACCCCGCTTCATGACCAGCCCAGCCACTGGTCACCCCAAAGCTAACCACACTAAGGAGGAAGCGATGGGCAGTGCCTAGGCACTGTGGAGGGTATGCCCCTCACGTAGCGTGTCTCGCAGGAGCTCCTGCTCCAGGAGCCGCTCCAGCGGCTCAGGCGGCTGTCTCTCTCCCGTGCGGGTGGATAGACATCCCCTCCGACCCGCTGTTGCACAGCTGGCGTTAATGCCGCATATGCGCGCTGAGCGGGTTCTTCACGTAGCCACTCACGTGACTCCGAAGTAAAATCTCCCACCCTGCTCAATCTCTGATACAGCACCAGGCCAAATTTCTGAACACCTGAACACCTGCTCCTATAAACTTGAGGCCTGATGAGACATTTTAAGGCTATTGTCAGCTCGCTGATGACTTGTTTGATCACCTGTGAAGAGACTCAAGGCTTGCCGCTCAAAAATACCAGAAGTGGTTCGATGAGGTTCTGGATTAATTTTGAGTAGGTTCAGGGTTAAGGAATCTCCGTAACATCAGAAGATATTAAAACAGATACACAGACAGGGGCGTCAGTCTCAGTCTCAGTCTCAGTCTACCCCACGACA
Source organism: Amblyraja radiata (assembly GCF_010909765.2). Lineage (NCBI taxonomy): Eukaryota > Metazoa > Chordata > Chondrichthyes > Rajiformes > Rajidae > Amblyraja > Amblyraja radiata. Next base: position 32,821,000 of record NC_045959.1, read on the forward strand.
GAAGGGGGAGGAGTTGTAAAGTTTGATAGCCACAGGGAAGAAAAAAGGCACTGCAGATGCTGGTTTATACTGAAGATAGACACAAAATGCTGGAGTCAAGGGCCTGTCCCACATGGGCGTCATTTGCGCGTAATTTACGAGTCATCATTTACACGTCACGACGCACAATGCACGCATTGTGCCGTGCACGTGATGCGCGCATGGTTCGTGGTGACATAGGCAGTGATGTGTGGTCGCTCGTGGCGCCCCAGGATTTTGGTATGTACAAAATCTTTGCGCGCCATCTGCGTGACGCGCAAATAACGCCCAAGAGGGGCAGACCCTTAACTCAGCAGGCCAGGCAGAATCTCTGGAGAAAAGGAATAGGTGACGAGAGGAGCAAGGCTGGAATTCTTGCATTGCAACAGATTTGCTGTTAACCGTGACATGTGCGGATTCTTCAGCCCAACCTGCCGAACCCCAACGCATGGAGGAGGGTTTATCAAGCACAAGAAAGTGGTCAGTGCCCGCAAGAACAAAACAAAAACTTTGAAGCAATCCTCTGTCCATTGCATCTGTGTCCTTAGTTCAATCTTATTGGTAAGCAGTGTGATTTAGTTTCGAGATAATGCATGGAAACAGGCTCATCAGGTCATCATCGCACCAATCATTGATCACCCTTTCATGACGGTTCCATGCTATCACACGTTCTCATCAATTGCTTACATACTTGGGTCAATTTGCAAAGACCAATTAACCAACCACCCCACACATCTTTGGGATGTGGGTGGAAACCGGAGCACCTGTAGGAAACTCATGGCATCACTGGGAGGACGTGCAAACTCCAAACAGGCAGCATCCGAGGTCAGGTTCAAACCGGGGTCTCTGCGATGTGATGCTGAAGTTTAGTTTAGTTTCGAGATACAGCGCAGAAACAGGTCATTCGGCCCACCGAGTCCGCACTGACCAGCGATCCCCGCACACTAAAGGGCCTGTCCTACTTTCACGACCTAATTCATGACCTTCTTTACTCATGGACATTTTTCATCATGTTGTAAAAATGCCCCGATCTACTTGATGCCACGAGTACCTACGACCTACCTACGACCTCCTACGACCTTGTGATGACTGTGCTGCGAGTACGAGTCAAGGGCAAACTCGGCAGAGGTCGTGAATTAGGTCGTGAAAGTGGGACAGGCCCTTAACGCAATCCTACACATACTAGGGATAAGTTACACTTATACCAAGCCAATTAACTTACAAACCTGCACGTCTTTGCAGTGTGGGAGGAAACCGGAGATCTCAGAGAAAACCCATCAGGGAAAACCCAGCAGGTCAGGGGGAGAACGTACAAACTCCATCCAGACAGCGCACGTAGTCAGGATCCAACCTGAGTCTCTACCGCCATTGGTTTTATTTGCAGTAAAGATTTACGGACTGCAAATATTTAATTTAAGCCCAGGGGAGCAATTTAATTTCTTTGTTGTTATTGTTAAAAAATACCATTGTGTTTTTCTACAAACAGATTCATTGGTTGATTACGATAACACTTCCTCCCTCAAGAACTTCGGCAGTGAGTGAAATTAAACTGTTACACGGTTTGAAATCACAGAGCTTTGAAGTCTTCACGTAGTCACACGTGACTCCGAAGTAAAATAGTAAGATTAAACGAGAACTTACCAGTTTGAAGTTTGATCTGTATTTTATGAGGAGTTACGATGAGGGATTACATGCCCTCCGCTCCCACCCTCATAATATGGGTCAAACTGATAACTGATGTCTCCTTTTCTTTACTATGTTTACTTCAATAACTGTGTCTGTCTGTGATTCCACACCGCTGCTTGGAAGTATGCCGCGCATGCGCGCTGAGCGGGTTCTTCACGTAATCCCTCATCGTAACTCCTCATAAAATACAGATCAAACTTCAAACTGGTAAGTTCTCGTTTAATCTTACTATTTTGAGGCAATGGTGTTCTAGGTGAGTCCAAGATTGGGTGGCGTAAGAGATGAGGGCGTAAGAAAGAACTGCAGATGCTGGTCTAAATCGAAGGTAGACACAACATGCTGGAGTAACTCAGTGGGACAGGCAGCATCTCTGGAGAGAAGGGAAGGGTGACGTTTCGGGTCAAGTCAAGTCAAGAGTCAAGAGAGTTGATTGTCATGTATCCCAGATAGGACAATGCAATTCTTGCATTGCTGCAGCACAACAGGATATTGTAGGCATAAATACAGATCAGATCAGTGTGTCCATATAACATAGAATATATATATATACACATCAGTAAACAGATAAAGTGCAATAGGTTGTTATAGTTCATAGTTTGTTTGAAGTTGTGTTTAATAGTCCGATGGCTGTGGGGAAGTAGCTGTTCCTGAATCTGGATGTTGAAGACTTTTTGCTTGGTGGGGGGGGGGGGGGGGTGAGGAGAGTCGATGATAAGGGGAGTCAGAGATTGGGGGAATCTGAGACCCTCTCAACAGCCCTAAAGATGTATTAATTTAAAAAATAAGGAATATTCATAAAATATACTCAAGGGCACTGTTAACTTTACAAATAGTTTTTAGTGCTCCATCTCTCAGACTTTGTCTGGATATAAGCTTTGAAGGTAAAAGTATAGTCGAGGCACAAATTACATCAGATATCCACATTTAAGAAATGTTTCCATGAATTCTGAAGGCTTAATGAAGCAAAATCCTTTGGGGTATGAAATGCAGCCAACTGGAAAATTGTGAACAGAAGGGATTGAGTGGCAAACCTGTACACAGTTCAGCAGTCTACTTTTCTGATCCCTTCTCCCATTCTGTGCCCCTGGAGTGCAGAGCTAGGTGCAACCTCTCTTTGATTAGAAAACCATGTTACCTCATAGCTAGAAAACTCTTTTCAATATTTCCTCATATTAAAAATATTATCTTCTTTTCACCTTACCTGGTGGATAAACAAAACCAAAAACCCTATAGATTGCCTCTCACCTATTTAATATTTAAAAATTCTTTCCACATTTTGACATTTAGGTTAGTTTAGTTTAGAGATACATCGCGGAAACAGGCCCTTCGGCCTACCGTGTCCGTGCCGACCAGCCATCACCCCAGATACTAGTACTATCCTACTCACACTAGGGATTTTACCAAAGCCAATTAGCTCTCAGGGGATATGGGGAGAAGGCAGGAATGGGGTACTGATTGGGGATGATCAGCCATAATCAAATTGAATGGTGGTGCTGGCTCGAAGAGCCAAATGGCCTACTCCTGCACCTATTGCCTATTGTCTATTGTCCCCATAGCCTCTGACACCCGTTCTAATCAAAGATGCAAGTCACCATCGCATTCCATGCACCAGTGATGCTGTTGACCATCTAAGGGAAAGTGTTTTCAAAGTTTAAGACCCCCCAGACCTACACTGAGTCTTGTCTGTGAGCTGTGGCTCAGTAACTCAATCTAGAGTGGAGACGATATGGGCTGAACAGCTTTCTATTTGACCTGTTGGTCAAAAGCATTGGTAGCAGTGATGAATTTCATAATCGGTGTCCACCTTCACTGAATGATGAGTCCCGGACAAGGGGACGGGTCCATAGTTTGTTGAAGATGCAACACTGCATTGAGGGAAATCAACGATGGTACATTGACCTAGACTTGGGTCTGCATATAGATTGGGTCTGTAGTTGTGTCATTCATTAAAGTCAATGCCATCATGTAACCATCGTGTAGCAGGCCAAACTTTACCTAAGCTTCAGGAAACAAAACGTTTTTTTGATTAGGTCACAGAGTAATACTTGCTCGTTCAAATCCTGTCTGCTGAATCTCTAGGATAAGGCTATTAATAGGATTTGGAGGTAGATAAAAATGCTGGAGAAACTCAGCGGGTGAGGCAACATCTATGGAGCGAAGGAAATAGGCAAAGTTTCGGGTCGAAACCCTTTTCCAGACTGATGTGAGGGGGGGTGGGGGGGGGGGGGGAGGCAGGGAAGAAGAAAGGAAGGGGTGGAGCCAGAGGGCTGAGTGAAAGCTGAGAAAGGGTGGAGAAAGCAGGGACTACCTGAAATTAGAGAAGTCAATGTCCTCACTTTGGCCATGGAGGAGGCCCAGGATAGAATGGTTGGATTCGGAATGGGAGGGGTAGTTGAAGTGCTGAGTCACCGGGAGATCAGGTTGGTTATTGCGAACCGAGCGGAGGTGTTCGGATTTGGAAATGACCAGAGCAGGAAATCGTCTCTTTGAAATGTTAATATCAAGCCCCTGTCTGACTGAAGCCCATTTCCTGCCTCGTTAGCATGTCAATAAGCCCAAGTATGAAGACACCTGATGGTACCTATAGATCAGTCACTGTACAGGAGGAATCGCAGACACATTTTGCCTGTAGACGAGCCTGCCTCAGCACAACCAAATCCATGTGACACTGATGCTGATCATCAGGATACTAGACTTGGGTCAGAAGACGATAACTTTTTTTAAATTTCAAAATATACTTTATTCGAGAAATAAATATATACAATGTACGATCCATACAAAATTCCATCTGATATTCTGGGAGGTTCAAGTTCAAGTTCAAGTTTAGGTTCAAGTGAGTTTATTGTCATGTGTCCCTTCATTCACAGACAATGAAATTCTTGCTTTGCTTCAGCACACAGAACATAGTAGGCATTTACTACAAAACAGATCAGTGTGTCCATATAAATTTAAATTTAAATTTCTTTATTTATATAGCACATTTAGATAGCACATAATATAAATATATACACACATGAATAAATAAACTGATAAAGTGCAAATAAGAGATAATGGGTTATTGATAATCTGAGTTTTGTCCAAGCCAGGTTTAATAGCCTGATGGCTGTGGGAAAGTGGCTATTCCTGAACCTGGTTGTTGCAGTCTTCAGGCTCCTGTACCTTCTGCCTGAAGGTAGCAGGGAGATGAGTGTGTGGCCAGGATGGTGTGGGTCTTTGATGATACTGCCAGCCTATTTGAGGCAGCGACTGCGATAAATCCCCTCGATGGAAGGAAGGTCAGAGATGATGATGGACTGGGCAGTGTTTACTACTTTTTGTAGTCTTTTCCTCTCCAGGGCGCTCAAGTTGCCGAACCAAGCCACGATGCAACCGGTCAGCATGCTCTCTACTGTGCACCTGTAGAAGTTAGAGAGAGTTCTCCTTGACAAACCGTCTCTCCGTAATCTTCTCAGGAAGTAGAGGCGCTGATGAGCTTTCTTGATAATTGCATTAGTGTTTTCGGACCAGGAAAGATCTTCAGAGATGTGCACGCCCAGGAATTTAAAGCTCTTGACCCTTTCAACCATTGACCCGTTGATATAAATGGGGCTGTGGGTCCCCCTCCTACTCCTTCCAAAGTCCACAATCAGTTCCTTAGTTTTGCTGGTGTTGAGGGCCAGGTTATTGCGCTGGCAACATATGGACAGTTGCTCGATCTCTCTTCCATACTCTGACTCATCCCCATCATCGTCCCACAACAGTGGTGTCGTCAGCGAACTTGATGATGGAGTTCGCACTGTGACTGGCTACGCAGTCATGAGTATAGAGTGAGTACAGCAAGGGGCTGAGCACGCAGCCTTGAGGTGCTCCCATGCTGATTGTTATCGAGGCTGACACATTTCCACCAATACGAACAGACTGTGGTCTGTGAATGAAAAAGTCGAGGATCCAATTGCAGAGGGATGCGCAGAGACCCAGTTCTGCGAGTTTGGTAACCAGCTTGGAGGGGATGATTGTGTTAAATGCCGAGCTGTAATCGATGAATAACAGCCTGACATATGAGTTTTTGTTGTCCAAGTGGTCCAGAGCAGAGTTGAGGACCAGCGAGATCGCATCCACCGTTGATCTGTTGTGGCGGTAAGCGGAGGTTATACAAACATTCAATACAAATCACATTTTTTCCTCACTCATGTGGCCCACTGGCGTGGAATCTTCCCTTATTTTGAGGGGTGTCTCCACCACACACTGCCCCCCCATGTCCAACAGCGGAAAGACCCTAGACCGTGGTCCTCCCCCACCGAGCCTTGGCGTTGGCGTTAGCTGCACCGAGCTTCTGTACGTACCCTCAGCACGTACTCCTGCAGTCTGCAGTGGGCCAGTCGGCAACATTCCCCAACGGACATCTCGCTCAGAAGACGATAACGCTCTCACAAGAGATGGACGGGAAATAATGGACACTGAGCAGTTTCAGGTTCAGGTGCCTGTGGCCAAGCTGCCTTTGAACACCATGGAGGGTCTGTACAGAACACGCTCAGCAAACCAAATCCCAAATACAGGGACTGAATGCACTTCTTCACGATGCTGGTCATTTGTTTACTATGCTGTGATCCAACTGTGAGAAGGGCCCACCCCAGAACCACAGCCAAGCTGAGAGTTGTGCAGGGGCCAGCAGAGTTTGGGTACAGCGCTGGTGGTGTATGTAGGTGTGATGTGAGTGTGGGGCATGAGAAAGGTTGGGTTATGTCACTTGCTCTCCAAGTCAAGCACACTGTCTGTTCATTGGGACATTCACAATGTCCTTTTAGGAAGGAGATGAGGAGGAATTTCTTTAGTCAGAGGGTGGTGAAGCTGTGGAATTCTTTGCCACAGAACCCTGTGGAGGCAAAGTCAGTGGATATATTTAAGGCAGAGATAGATAGATTCTTGATTAGTACAGGTGTCAGAGGTTATGGGGAGAAGACAGGAGCATGGGGTTAGGAGGGAGAAATAGATCAGCCATGATTAAATGGCAGAGTAGACTTGATGGGTCGAATGGCTTAAATCTGCTCCTATCCCATATGATCTTATGATCTTATGAATAGCAGTTAATTAATGTCTTTGCACAGATATATGCATGCACTTAGACAGACTTCAACATTAATCAGAATGCCGTTTATTGTCATTTGAACATAAGTTCAAACCAAATTACGTTTCTGCAGTCATAACAACAAACCCCCCCCCCCCAAAAAACAAAAAAACACCCACAATTAACACAGTTCCACACAAACATCCATCACAGTGAATCCCCAAACACCTCCTCACTGTGATGGATGGCAAACGTCTTATCTCTTCCATGTGCTCTGTTCTTATTCTTCTCCCGCAGTCAAGCAGTCAAACTGCTGCATCGAGCTGATCGAGGCTCTTGATGTTAGATGTTGGAGCCCCCCGGCGGGCGATGGTAAGTCCCGCGGCCGTTTAAGCCGCGCTGGGCGATGTAAGGCCCCGCTCCAGGTCGATTTAAAACCCTCGATTCGGGTGGGCGAAGTTTGCCGTTGCGGGAACTCCGAAAAGCTGCCTCCCACCAGGGACCCGCGAGCTACCAATGTTACCGTCCACAGAGCCTGCAGCCGGAGCCTCCGAAGCTCCGAAGTCGGGTCGCAGCCGCGCGCCGCCACAGTGCTCCGCACCCCGAAGTCAGCCAGCTCCGCGATAATGAGTCTGCAGGCTCTGCGACTGGAACCCCAGGTCGATTCCGGTTGGAGTCCGCCGGTGTTAGGCCCAACGACAACAGAGACTCGACAAGGAAAAAGTTGGGTCCCCGTACAGGGAAGAGATTAAAAAGTTTCCCCCATCCCCCAAACCCCACCCCCATCCCTCACCCCCCACATATACACAGTTAAAAATAATATAAGAACTAAAACCAAGACATCCACTTAACAGACAAAAAGAAAAGAAAAAGACAGACTGACTGCAGAGGCCGCTGCCGCGAGTTACCGCCATCTTACAACAATGGGGAAACAATGCAGGAACTGCCTCACCTCAAGTCTGCCATGTTAAGGACTGCTTACGAGACCGATCAGCAGAGTGGTGCCCAGCCCAGTGATGCAGCCATAGAGTGGGACATGCCCCAGGGATTTCAAAGTCCCCATGGTTCCAACTAAATTAAAATTAAATTAAATTTCTTTATTTATATAGCACATTTTTAGTCAACTTGCATTGACCCCAAAGTGCTTCACATAATTACATTCACACACACAGACAAAGGTGGGTGAAGTGTCTTGCCCAAGGACACAACGACAGTATGCACTCCAAGCGGGATTCGAACCAGCTACCTTCCGGTTGCCAGCCGAACACTCAGCCGAACACTTAGCCCATTGTGCCATCTGTCATCCCAACTAGAGGGTGAGGCCCACCCCTGTAAATCAGCCATCCACAACAAGAGGAAGCATTGGCAGACACAGGCTACTACAGTCAGCCTGCTTGATCGTCTGGGCTGAGAAGAAAGGTCACTCCAGGCTTGCCTGAGCATGGAAGAATGAAGGACCAGGAGAGAGCCACGGGAGAATGTGTCTGTGGAGGAAGGAACTGCAGATGCTAGTTTAAACTGAAGGTAGACAAAACAGCTGGGGTAACTCAACAGGTCCGATAGCATCTCCAGTGAAAAGGAATAGATGTTTCGGGTCGAGACCCTTCTTCAGACTGCGTTTGCCAGAGCCAAACTGATTGCTGTGTCCTAACCTGCTATGATCATGACTGCAGAGGTGTAGAAATGCAGTGAGTTTACTTAAAATAGATAGAAAATAGATATAACTGAACCTGTGCTTCAAGTTGCATGCTCCAGTTAGCTGCTTAAATGATGGATGCTTAGACAGCACTGCTTCTGGAGATAATCAGGTGAAATTCAAACACAGAACTCTATGCCATTGATTTGACAGAACTTCAATCTTGAAAAGCGATCAGCACTTTTGATGTGAGCTATGAGAAATTGATTCACAGGCTATTGTGTGAAAGATTTTCCTAAGGTGTGAGGCTGCAAGGTGGCTGTGACCTCAATTGACATTCACTGCGCTTCTCACACGACTCTGGAAAGTTTCAGCCCATTCTTAAACATCTTATTGATTTATTTGGAAGGATGAGAGGGTATCTTATTGAAACATATAAGATTATTAAAGGATTGGACATGCTAGAGGCAGGAAACATGTTCCCAATGTCGGGGGAGTCCAGAATAAGGGGCCACAGTTTAAGAATAAGGGGTAGGCCATTTAGAACAGAGATGAGGAAAAACTTTTTGACCTAGAGAATTGTGAGTCTGTGGAATTCTCTGCCTCAGAAGGCAGTGGAGGCCAATTCTCTGGATGCTTTCAAGAGAGAGATAAATAGTGCTCTTAAAGATAGCGGAGTCAGGGGATATGGGGAGAAGGCAGGAACGGGGTACTGATTGTAGATGGTCATCCATGATCACAGTGAATGGTGGTGCTGGCTCAAGGGGCCGAATGGCCCACTCCTGCACCTAAAGTCTATTGCCTATTGATTCACATCTGATCCCTTGCACGTTTTCAAGTAAATAGATGGACGAAGCCCCTGGAACAAACAAATGTAGGTCAACTGTGCAGCACCACTGCGGTGCACTTTGTAAGTTCTAGCCTTTTGATTTTCTTTTATTTCTTCCGAGGATGTTGTTGTAGCTATCAAGGCATTTCATAAAAACAACAAACTGCAGATGCTGGTTTGAAAAATGAGACACAAAGTGCTGGAGTAACTCAACGGGGCAGGCAGCATCTCAGTAGAACATGGAGAGGTGGTGTTTTGGGTTCGGACTCTTTTTCAATCTCATTTTGTTGTGGCTATCAAAGCATTTAGTACTCATCCTCAATTTATTTTCAATTGGTGCTGGTGAACTGCAGAAAATCCTTGCAGAGAAGGGCGTAGGGAACCCATCTCAATGGGTGATAGTTCAAAATCCCAGGTGGTATGTGGCTAACAAAATAATCTATCTTTTCCATTAATTGTTATCCTCTTTCTGGTCAAAAGCATCAACTGTTCTCCATATGAGGAGCAGCACCTCATATTTCGCTTGGGCAGTTTGCACCCCAACGGTATGGACATTGACTTCTCTAATTTCAGGTAGTCCTTACTTTCTCCTCCCCTTCTCAGCTCTCCCTCAGCCCATTGGCTCCACCTCTTCCTTTCTTCCTCCCCCCCCCCCCAACCCTCACATCAGTCTGAAGAAGGGTTTCGACCCAAAACTTTGCCTATTTCCTTCGCTCCATAGATGCTGCCTCACCTGCTGAGTTTCTCCAGCATTTTTGTCTACCTTCGATTTTCCAGCATCTGCAGTTCCTTCTTAAACAAACTCCATATTTTGTCCTTGGTTGGGATCTTGCTCAAAGTTGGCATTGAGTCACATCACAGGCTCTGACACGCACCAGGGATGGACCCATTCTCCTGGGTTGGGGCTTTGCCTTCACAGCATGAATAAGAGGAATTCAAGCCCAGGATGGATCCGTCTCTCTACATATTTTCCTTCATGATCTGCATCTTTTCTGTATGTGTCGCACCTCTGTATAAATCCTTCACTGATATCCGCTTTTCACCATGCACCGTTGGAATCTGGCTTGCTAAGGGACAGCATTCAAAGATAATGGGGATAAGAGTGAATTTGTGCAATAATGAATGAATGAGTGAATGAATGCATAAGTTCATAAGTTTATTGGCCAAGTGTTCACATACAAAGAATTTGCCTTGGTCCTCCGCCCACAAGTGACATCCAAAATCAGTGAAGCTGAAATAATTTAGAGAGCTACAAAACAGAGTGGTATCACTTGTTTTGCAACATAGCTTTGAATTCAAAATTACCTTCACTGCACTTTGTTAAAAAAAAGTAAGCAATCCATTAAAGGCTCCCATTTGTAAAAATGCAAGGCATCCATGTTATGTCTGGACTGAATGCTGATCCACGCTGAAGTTTTTGTGTAAGTAAAGTATTGTGTGTATCATGATACAGCAAGTAATCCCCAGGAAAGGACGAGTGCGGGAGTTTTCTCCAGATGGGCACAAATATTTTGATATCTGAATCTACATTTCGATGTAGCACATGCAATGAGAGACACATCTCGTTATTTTTGTGTGACTGCACATCACAAAAGACTTTTGCTAATGGGCGTCAAGATGATAAATTGAAACATTCCTTGGTGCAAGGTTACCTTGACCTGAGCAACACAGTTCGGAGAGAAATCCACGAGTGTGAAGGGTCATAAACTAATGACCTTTTACAGGTGTTCGAACTCAAAGGCCTCTCTTAAGTTACAGAAAACCTTAAATATGCATCCGACTAGTCGAGCAGTGCTCAAAGCCAATTGACATTAGGACTATGCACTGCTCAATCCACACTGCACAGTCTGTGGGGCCAGTCTCATGGGAGAATTCAGCAGCTGTACATCTTTGCTCTGCACCCAAACTAATGTTTTGATGCCAATGTATCCATGTACTTTATAACCAAGTTGACTGGAGCCTCCCGTGGAGAGGAATGGTTAACAGAATCCTGCATCCACCTACAACTCCTCTGCAAATGAAATAGGCAATACCCACATTCAGCAAGACCTAAGCAAAATTCAGGCATGGTTTAGTTTAGTTTAGAGATACAGCGCGGAAACAGGCCCTTCGGCCCACCGGGTCCGCATCGTCCAGCGATCCCTGCATATTAACACTATCCTACACACACTAGGGCAAATTTACACTTACACCAAGTCAATTAACCTACAAACCTGTACGTCTTTGGAGTGTGGGAGGAAACCGAAGATCTTGGAGAAAACCCACGTGGTCACAGGGAGAACGTACAAACTCCGTACATACAAGCACCCATAGTCGGGATCGAACCCGGGTCTCTGGTGCTGCGAGCACTGTAAGGCAGCAATTCTACCGCTGTGCCACCGGACTGCAGAAGAGCAGGATGAAGAACATCTCCATTCAATTGTGTCGCCATTACTGGGTCCCCACCACCAACATCCTGGAAGACACCATTGAGCAGAAACTGGCCCATTAATTTCATAGCCACAGGAGCTGAGGCTAGGCATCTTGTGGTGTGTGCCTCACCCCCTGATACTCAAAGCCTTGCCAACAATTTAAAGGTGCAATTCAAAACTGTGGCTGGATCTTGGCGACATTTGGTAGGTATGTTGCAAAGCGTACCTGAAGCGTCGCTGAAAATCTGTCCCAGCCCGTGTGCGCGATTTTGGCGCCGTTTAGAGGGGGGCGGGTTTAAAACGCGATTTTCACTAGGCTGTTCAAATCGAGGATGTTCAGCCTAGTTAATTATTAACGAAAAATCGCTGGAAGATTCCCTCGCTTTAGCTATTATTAGTTTTAAGGGCTTTATCAAATTGTTATAGTAGTTTAAAAATTAACCTCTAAACCCCCGACCGCCGACAACGGGCCAGATCTCATACAGGGGAAAACGGAAGGTAGGCTGTTTATTTTTACATTAAAAAGGGCTTCTTAAGATCCCTTTATACAAAGTTTTATGTTGCGAGTAGCTAATTTTGGGCCCATTATATCCCGCAGTATTTTTCTGGGCATTTGAGGGCACAAATCTACTGCAATGTGAACGTTCTAAACCAGCGCGTTCACAGGATCCCACTAGAAAGCTGATTTAAATGGACTTTAATTTACAGCAATTAAACACTAAATTCCTTCCATTTGGCCTATAAATTAATGTAAATGAGATTTAAAAATCATGTTTTATTGTGAATTATTTGTGAATATTATTTGGACACTTAGGCTATTTAAAAATGTTAATCATTTATTAAGAAATGGATAGATGTTTAGATCTAGTAATTGAAGTTTGAAATTAGCTACAATTGGGTAACTAACTAATTATATGCTTTAATTTCAGGTCATCCAAGTAAGATTATTTTATATTTGTTTCAGAATGCTTCAATCTATGATAACTGAAAATTTCATTCAGTTCTCTTAATTTTTAAGAAAGTTATGTGCTTTTGACTGTCCACGATCACAGCTTTTTTGTTATGTCCATAGAAAATCAATAGGGAACAAGATGCTAATTTCCGAGTATGAAAATGGCCATAACCTTTTTAATACTTGAGATATGAAAGTGAATTGGGTGTCAAATTAAACTTATTTTTATGCTTTATCTGATGGGATAAATTGCAGACTTGATTTTTAAAATCTCAAAATTTTGTAACATTGCTACATTTGGTTGGGTTAATGTGTCTCCAACAGAACTCAAACTTGGCGATGCAATCCAGAAGTCAGCAGAGAACATAATTATAACCCTCCCTAAACATTTGCCACCTGAAACATTAGTCATAGAATGATACAGTGTGGAAACAGGCACTTCGGCCCACCTCGCCCACACTGGCCAACATGTCCCAGATACCCTAGTCCCACTTGCCTGCGCTTGGTCCATAACCCTCCAAACCTGTCCTATCCATGTACCTGTCTAACTGTTTCTTAAATGATGGGATAGTCCCAGCCTCAACTACCTCCTCTGGCAGCTTGTTCCATACACCCACCACCCTTTGTATGAAAAGGTTACCCTTCGGATTCATATAAATGAATGAATGAATGAATACGTTTATTGTCATTGCACAATACTGTGCAACGAAATTCCATTACATCTCCTCCGGTTAAAAACAATACAAACACGACAACCATTGACACATATGTACACTTATTAGTAAAAATAAATAGGTATTTTAAAAGAATTTAAAAGAATTTAAAAGAATTTGGCGGCATTTCTTAGAATTACATTTTGCTTCCCCAGCATTCTCTGTTGGAATTTAGCTCTTTTGTCGCACATGGGTAGAAACTATTCATTAGTCTACCGGTGCGAGCCTTCAGAGTCCTGAATCGCCTCCCAGAGGGTAGCAGAGTAAAAAGGTGGTTGGCAGGGTGGGATGTGTCCTGCAAGATATTTGTGGCCCGGCGCAAGCATCGGGCCCTATATATGTCATCCAAGGAGGGCAGTTGGGCGTTTGTAATGTTCTGCGCAGTTTTTATAATTCCCTGCAACGCCCTCCTCTCAGCCACAATACAGCTAGCAAACCACACCAGGATTCCATAGGAGAAGATACTCTCCACGGCGCATCGGTAGAAGGACAACAGCAGCGGCAGTGAGACGTTTGTTCTCCGCAGAGACCTCAGGAAATACAACCGCTGATGTGACTTCTTCACGAGAGTGACGGTGTTCATTTGCCATTTAAGGTCCTGGGAGATGTTTATTCCCAGGAACTTAAAGCCAGTGACTCTCTCCACCATGTCTCCTTTGATGTATAGAAAAAATCTTTTCCTGGTCACCTTGAACCTATGCCCTCTGGTCCTCGATTCCCCTACTCTGGGTAAAAGACTCTGTGCATCCAACCGATCTATTCCTCTCATGATTTTGTATACCTCGATAAGATCTCCGCTCATCCTCCTGCGCTCCATGGAATAGAGACCCAGCCTACTCAAGCTCGCCCTATAGCTCACACTCTCCACCACTGATGGACAGGGGCTGTAGTATTTAGCATCTTCTACAAGTGTACAGAACCTCTACAGAAAGCATGTTGACTGGTTGCATCATGGCCTGGTTCGGCAACACGAATGCCCACGAAAGAAGAAGATTGCAGAAATTGGTGCACACTCCCCTAGTCCATCAAGGGTACTGACCTCCCCAAAATCGAAGGGATCTATAGGAGGTGCTGCTGCAAAAAGGTAGCCAGCATTATCAGGAACCCACACCTCCCTGGCTGTGCTCTCATTTCACTGCTGCCATCAGGAAGAAGGCTGAGGAGTCTGAGTTCTCCAGTCTGAAGAAGGGTCTCGACCTGAAACGTCACCCATTCCTTCCATCCAGAGATGCTGCCCGTCCCACTGAGTTATTCCAGCATTTTGTGTCTATCTTTTGAATATTCTGGTATTTCAGTCAGTCAGCTTTGAACAAGCGATTCTTTTTATTGCTTAAAGGGGTTCTTCATTCGTTATTGAATAGATCCAGACCAACTCACAATGATAAGATTAACTTAGCAAAAATGGTTCCGTTAAAAGCTTCTTACAGATCAGCCCCGCCTTACAACTACGTACTTACATACCTTTGAGATTTTTGTTCTGAACATAAGGTCATAAGATTATAAGGTCATAGTTCATAGGAGTATAATTAGTCTACTCCGGCATTCAACCATGGCTGATATATCTCTCCCTCCTAACCCCATTCTCCTGCCTTCTCCCCATAACCACTGACACCTGTACTAATCAAAAATCTATCTATCTCTGCCTTAAAAATATCCACTGACTCGGCCTCCACAGTCTTCTGTGGCAAAGAATTCCACAGTTTCACCATCCTCTAACTGGATCAAGCTTTTCCCTTTGAGAATAGGGAAGATTCAAACAAGAGGACATGACTTCAGAATTAAGGGACAGAAGTTTAGGGGTAACATGAGGGGGAACTTCTTTACTCAGAGAGTGGTAGCGGTGTGGAATGAGCTTCCAGTGGAAGTGGTGGCGGCAGGTTCGTTGGTATCATTTAAAAATAAATTGGATAGGCATATGGATGAGAAGGGAATGGAGGGTTATGGTATGAGTGCAGGCAGGTGGGACTAAGGGAAAAAAGTTGTTCGGCACGGACTTGTAGGGCCGAGATGGCCTGTTTCCGTGCTGTAATTGTTATATGGTTATATGGTTAACTAAAGAAATTTCACCTCATCTCCTTCCTAAAAGAAAGTCCTTTAAATCTAAGGCTATGACCTCTTGTCCTAGACTCTCCCTCGAGTGGAAAGATCCTTTCCACATCCACTCTATCCAAGCCGTTCACTATTCTGTGAGTTTCAATGAGGTCCCCCCTCACTCTTCTAAACTCCAGCGATTACAGGCCCAGTGCCGACAAATAAACCTACTCGTTCCCGGGATCATTCTTGTAAACATCCCTGCTACCTTTTTTACTTTTTGTTTCACTTCACAATCCTGGGATTGGATGGTCAGTACACACGGATGTTTTGGGAAACACCCCTGGAACTGGTTACACTCTGCGTCTTTGTGTAATAACAATCGGGAAGAAAAAGAAACTTAGCAAAAGCAGTTGGAATTTCATGTTTCTGCGATTGCCTGATTTTGTGCCAAATCCTTGGTGGCTAATTGGGAGGTCGCCAGTGGAAATCCCAATGCAAACTATGGAGCAATAATTAAAAAAAATCTGTGGTGGTAAGTACAGGCTGGCAGAAGTCTATCACAGATCTGGAGAAATATGAAGTCATCAATGTAGTATTAAGGTGCAAAGTCATGCTTAAAAAATCTGTTGGAATTCTTTGTGGAGGCAGTGGGATTTTGGAATAAAGGGAACTCTATTAACATTGTTTATTTAGACTTTGGTAAGGATTTTGAAACGGTCCCAGAAAGATGTTGCTGCCAAATGCTTGAGAAGTAAGGAATGGGTGGGCAGTTATTAAAGTGGATGGACGTTTTGGCTCCATCAAATGGGACAAGAAGTTCCTTGTAGAGGGAACTGGTGCAGCCGAATGCTGGAAGGATCAGAGCTCAAGCCTTTTACATTTATATTCTCTGGCAATGATCTGGAAATGATTTAGAATGACGGGAATTTAGGTAGCTTATGAAAATTGATGAGAAACAGTCAATTGAATTCAATGTGGATAAATGCAAAATAATGAAAGCAGGGAAGGTGAATACATTGAAAATCCAAAGCTGTCAGTCAGCAGAATACAATAAAGGACAAAGATTAGTAGACATATGAAAGGCAAAATAGAGTGGGATCCAAATCTGCCCCAGTGGCAGGATACAGTGGGGAATTATTGATATATTTTTTAATTAATTCAACAAGTATGAGCTTCACAGGCTGAGGCAGCATTTAATTGCCCCTCCCTAGTTGCTCCTGAGAAAGTGGTTGTGAACTGCCTTCTTGAATCACCCAAGTCTCCCAATGTAGTTAAGAAGGGAATTCCAAGATTTTGACCAAGTGATAGGAAAGGAAAAGCAATATATTTCCAAGTCAGGGCAGTGGATGGCTCGAGATGGTGATGTTTTCATGATTTTGCTGGCCTTGTCCATCTAGCTGGTAGAAGTTGTGCATTAGGAAGGTGCTGCCTAAGACATTTTGATGTGTTGGTTTGGGGCATCATATGCCAACAGCTATGCGTGCTGGTGGTGGAATGAATGAATGGATGGATCGTCCATCGACCAGGCTGCCATGTCTTCTATGGTGTCAAGGTTTATGGGCACACTCGTCAACAAAGTGTAGAGTATTTTATCATAATCCTGACTTGAGCCTTGGAGTTAGGAGGTGAGTTGTTTAATCACGGGATTCCTGGCCTCTGGTCTACTCTTGTTGTCGCGCTGTGACTATGGTCACTCCAGTTTAATTTCTGGTAAAATAGTAATGACTGGAACATTGATAGTAGGAGATTCTGTCATGCCATCGAATGTCAGGGTCTGATAGCTTGATTTTCTCTTGTTGGATATTGCCATTGCCTGCACTCATGTGGCGTGAATGTTTCTTGCCACCTTCCAACCCAGGCCTGGGTATTGTCCATGTTTTGCTGCATTTGTATATGGACCACTTCATTACCTGAGGAGTCATGAATGGTGCTTGACATTGTGCACCCATCAGCGAAGATCCCTACTCCTGGCCTGATGATTGAAGGAAGATCATTGATGAAGCAGCTGAAGATGTTTGGGCCAAGGACACCATCCAGAGGAACTTCTGCAGAGATGTCCTGTGGCCAAACGGATGGATCAACAACCCCCAGAACCATCCTCTTTTGTGCTAGGTCTGATTCCATCAGTAGAGGGTTCCCCCCTGTTTCTCATTGATTCCAGTATAACCAGGACTTCTTGATGTCATGCTCAATCAAATACTGCCTTGATGTCAAGTGCAGTTTCTTTCTCTTGACCTCTTGAGGTCAGCTCTTTTCTCCATGTTTGGACCAAGGCTGTAATGAGTTCAGAGATGAATGACTTTGGAAGAATCCAAAGTAAGCTTCTATGAGGAGGATGGTGCTGAGTGCTACTAGATAGCACTGTCCATTATCCCAGCCATCAGTTTGCTGACCATTGTGAGCAGACTAATGTGACGCTAACTGAGTTGGATTTGTGCTGCTTCCTGTGGACTGGGCATAGCACGGCAATTTTCCCCATTGTCAGGGAGATGTTCTGGAATAGTCAAGGCCACGGAAGTTCTTCCACGTCAATTGGATAAAATACAGTGGATGAATTAGGAAACAATGCTGTTTTACACCGCTCATATCGGTTATAATGCAGTATTGCTTGGGAGCTAGAGAACTACTTAAAAGTCACTTTGGACATTTGCAAGTAGAAAAAAAGCAGTCTTGCAGAAAAAAAACAGTCAAGGGGAGAAAATCTATTTCCCTGGAACCTTCTTGCAGTAATCAGATAACATTATCTCTTAAGAATACAGTCTCTCACTTTCACCACAGGTCGTCATAGAAATTGACAAGCAATTGTTCTATTGACTCATGTGCAATGATGAGGAATAGATCGGGTAGATGCACAGAGTCTCTTGCCCAGAGTAGCTGAATCGTGGACCAGAGGATATAGGTTTAAGGTGAAGGGGAAAAGATTTAATAGGAATCTGAGGGGTAACTTTTTCACACAAAGGGTGGTGCCTGTATGGGTGTGAAATGGTTCTCCCAATTTTGCAACAGGCCTCTGTATGTTGGTATGGAGGACTGAACAAGGTTGACAGGACACGGTGGCGCAGAGGTAGAGTTGCTGCCTTACAGCGATCGCAGCGCCGGAGACCCGGGTTCGATCCCGACTACGGGTGCTGTCTGTACGGAGTTCGTACGTTCTCCCCGTGACCTGCATGGGTTTTCTCCGAGACCTTCGGTTTCGTCCCACACTCCAAAGACTTGCAGGTTTTTTTAAGTTAATTGGCTTGGTAAATGTAAAAAATGTCCCTAGTGGGTGTAGGACGGTGTTAATGTGCGGGGATCGCTGGTCGGCGCGGACCCGATGGGCCGAAGGCAGTGTTTCCCTGCTGTATCTCTAAACTAAACTAAACTAAAGACAGTTGTTGCTATTGTTACTTGCTATGCCTTGGTTGGCTGTAGGCGATCTGTCTGGTGTTGTTTCCTTGTGGATTTCCAGCAGTTTAATGCAACTGAACAACTTGCTCATACTTTACAGTGGAAAGTAAGAATGAACCATGTTGCTGTGTGTTTGGAGTCTTGTGAGTCTTACCAGGCGAGGCAAGGATGGCAGATTTCCTCCTCTACTGGATAATAGCGAAACAGATGGGTCTTTACAAGAATCAACCAAGGTTTTAAGGATACCATTAGACTTTTTTCATTCCTGAATTGGAATTCGACTTTATCAGCATCTGCCGTGGTGTGATTCAAACTCAGGTTCCCAGGACTTTTCCCCGAGTATATAGATAATTAATCCAGCGATAATCCACTGTGTCATCAATTGATTGTTATCTTTATAAAGGGCCTGTCCCACTTGGCCGTCACACGCGCGCCATTTACACAACCTGCTAGCGTGTGGGTAGCGTGTGGGTAGCGCGTGGGTAGCGTGTGGGTAGCGTGGGGACGGGCGCATGGAGTGGTGTGGAGGAGTGTGGAGTGGCGTGAAGGAGGGTGGACTTCATCCTGCACAAAATCTTCGTGCGCCACCGGGCTGTCGCGTAACTGACGGCCAAAGTGGGACAGGCCCAAGACCCTGGTGCGGCGCAACGACTCACCTTCAACAGCAGCAGAAGCAGGCAAACGATCGGCGAGCTTGGCCAGGGGCTCACGGCCGTTGCGGATCCGGATCCGCCCCGACTCCTACTCCCAGAGCGGCGCCAAGACGATTGGAGATAGACACAAAATGCAGGAGTAACGCAGCGGGACTGGCAGCATCTCTGGAGAGAAGCAATGGGTGACGAAGGGATGGATGATGTTTCGGGTCAAGACTCTTCTTCAGTCTGAAGAAGGTTCTCGACCCAAAACATCATCTATTCCTTCTCTCAAGAGATGCTGCCGGTCCCGCTGAGTTACTCCAGCATTTTGTGTCTATCTTCAAATTACTTCACACGTACAAACTCTGTACAGACAGCACCCATAGTCAGGATCGAACCTGGAACTCCGGCGCTGCATTCGCGGTGAGGCATCAACTCTACCGCTGCACCATCGTGCTGCCTAAAGATGAGAGAAGTGAAAAAAGGAATCAAATCCAGAAACGTGAAAGGAATTAAATTTAGGGAGGTGCAACGTGACAAGAGACTTCAAAATAAATGGGAAGAGATTGGGAAAAGTGGAGTGTAGGAACACAGAGCCCTAAGGGTGGCAGGGTTAGTGGATAAGCTCGTTAAAAAAACCATATGTGATGTCTTCCATAATTAGCCTAGTCACAGAATGTAAAAGCATGGAGGATATGCTGGAGTTGTATGCTATGCTTGTTAGGCCCCAGCTTAAGTATTGTGTAACATTTTAGTCACCTCATTACACGATTAATATAATTGCACTGGAGAGGGTTACAAAGGAGAAGTAGAAGGAATTTGGCAGGACTGGAAAATGTGAATTCCAATGAAAGGTTGGACAGGCTGGTATTGTTTTTGTTTGACATGGAGGAAGATGAGGTGAGACGTAATAGAGGAGTATAACATTATGAGGCAACTGCATGAGGTAAGCATGCAGGTACCGCAGGCAGTGAAGAAAGTGAATGGCATGTTGGCCTTTATAACGAGAGGAATCGAATATAGGAGCAAAGAGGTCCTTCTGCAGTTGTACAGAGCCCTGGTGAGACCACATCTGGAGTATTGTGTGCAGCTTTGGTCCCCTAATTTGAGGAAGGACATTCTTGCTATTGAGGGAGTGCAGCGTAGGTTTACAAGGTTAATTCCCGGGATGGCGGGACTGTCATATGCTGAGAGAATGGAGCAGCTGAGCTTGTAAACTCTGGAGTTTAGAAGGATGAGAGAGGATCTCATTGAAACATATAAACATTTTGAGGAAAATATTTTTCACACAGAGAGTGGTGAATCTCTGGAATTCTCTGCCACAGAAGGTAGTTGAGGCCAGTTCATTGGCTATATTTAAGAGGGAGTTAGATGTGGCCCTTGTGGCTAAAGGGATCAGGAGGTATGGAGAGAAGGCAGGTACAGGATACTGAGTTGGATGATCAGCCATGATCATATTGAATGGCGGTGCAGGCTCAAAGGGCCGAATGGCCTACTCCTGCACCTATTTTCTATGTTTCTATGTTTCTATAAGATTGTTAAGGGTTTGGACACGTTAGAGGCAGGAACATATTCCTGATGTTGGGGGAGTCCAGAACAAGGGGCCACAGTTTAAGAATAAAGAGTAAGCCATTTAGAACGGAGACGAGGAAACACTTTTTCTCGCAGTGAGTGGTGAGTGTGGAATTCTATGCCTCAGAGGGTGATGGAGGCCGGTTCTCTGGATGCTTTCAAGAGAGAGCTAGATAGGGCTCTTAAAAATAGCGGAGTCAGGGGATATGGGGAGAAGGCAGAAACGGGGTACTGATTGCGGATGATCAGCCATGATCACATTGAATGGCGGTGCTGGCTCGAAGGGCCGAATGGCCTACTCCTGCACCTATTGTCTATTGTCTATTGTCTATTGTAACTCAATAGATTATGAGATTGTTTTGGGAAGAACTCATTAGCTGGTCAGACATAAATCAAGGGGCATAGATTTAAAGTAGTTGCTGGAAGCAGGTACGATCACAATGATTGAGAAATATTTCGACATGCATGGATAGGACAGGTCTAGAGGGATGTGGGCCAAACACAGGCATTTTGGACTAGTGTATATGGGACGTATTGGTCGGTGTGGACAAGTTGGGCTGAAGGGCCTGTTTCTATGCTGTATCACTCAATATGACTAAAAGGGAGATGAGAACAACTTTTTTTTTTTCACTCAGCGGCTTGTAGGGGTCTGAAACTCATTGTCTGAATGTCTAGTACCGCTAACAGGTTCTTGTCCGTAAAGCTTGAGGAGTTTGGGTCAAGTGCTGGAAGTCATTTGTTTCTGACCAGCATGGACATGAGGGGAACGTGACCTCCATTAGTACTGTAAAGGGCCTGTCCCACTTGGCGATTTTTTCAGCGACTGCCGGTATCATTGACTGACGTATCAGGTGAGTGAAAAATTTGCAGCGTGATGCAGCGTGACGTGGCGTGATATGGCCTGATGCGGCCTGATGCTGCGGTGACGCGGCGTGATGACGTATTGACGCACGGTGTTTTTTCAAGTGTTGCAATGTTTTTTTTATCTCCTCTGGATTTTGAAATGTTCAAAATCTTTAGGCGACACTGATATGAGGCTGACAGTGGCCGATAAAATCGTCAAGTGGGACAGGCCCTTAAACCTCCAATGCTTTTTGGCTACATAATTGTAACACTACATTTAAAGTGTGGGACTGACTCATCACAGGATATGATATGTTTGTGCAGGTTGTCTTTATTTTCATAAGCATGCCCAGTTATCTATATTACTAAAAGATCTTGACCACTTCCTATTTTCTGTTTCATGATTTTTGTCCGCTGCGCAGGACAAGAGGATTTTTCACATCAATGAAAAATAAAAGTTATTAATGTTTTAAAAATATTGACATTCTCTCTGCTGCCCCTGCTGGTGGGAGGGGGGAGGGACTACAAAACCCAGAAGTGTTGTGCCTCACTCAGTCTCTGCAAGATGGAGGAAGTGAGATGGTCACATCTCTCTGAGCTGTGAATAACATTGAACACATGTCTACTCAACCGTGAGTGCCCTTAATGTGGATTGAAAATGAAAATGTAGTTGCTTTGAAATGCTGCACTGCAAATGGTTGTTGGTGGTGGTAAATGCTTTGAAACGCTGCACTGCAAATGGTTGTTGGTGGTGGTGGTAACTGCTTTGAAACGCTGCACTGCAAATGGTTGTTGTTGTTGGTGGTAACTGCTTTGAAATGCTGCACTGCAAAAATGGTTGTTATTGGTGGTGGTAACTGCTTTGAAATGCTGCACTGCAAAAATGGTTGTTGTTGGAAACCACCAACAATGGTTGTTATTGGAAACTTGACAACTTCCTATTTGCACTCTATATTGATTTTAAATAAAACGCTACCACTTACGCCTGTGATTTTTGGCCATCTTACTTAGTTCCCCGCCGCTTATCAGGTGCAGAGGATTCTTCCCCTCAATGAAAAATAAAAGTGTTATTAGTGTTTAAAAAAATGTTGAGAACCTCTCTCCTGTCAATCACGCCATGAAGGCCACACCCCTTTCGGTTGGAGGGGGGAGGGATTATAAAATCTGGAAGTATGGGTGTGGCTCAGTCTCTGCAAGATGGGGAGGGTGAGGTCACGACTCTGTCTGAGCTGTGAATCAACTGAACACACTGAATGTCTACTGAACTGTGAGTGTGGTGTTTATGTGGAGTTTTGTGTGGTTTTATTGTGGTTTTATGCTGGTTTCACCATGCTTGAAATGGTATGAAACTGCATATGAATGTGGTGGCCCTGCACCCTGCATGAAATGGTATGAAACTGCATTTGAATTTGGTGGCCTTGCACCCTGCATGAAATGGTATGAAACTGCATTTGAATTTGGTGGCCTTGCACCCTGCTTGAAATGACATGAAACAGCACTAGCATTTGGTGGCCTTGTACCCTGCTTGAAGTGGCATGAAACTGAACTTGAATTTGGTGGCCTTGCACCCTGCTTGGTGGCATGAAACTGCACTTGAATTTGGTGGCCTTGCACCCTGCTTGAAATGGCTTGAAACTGCATTTGAATTTGGTGGCATTGCACCCAACTTGAAGTGGGATGAAATTGCACTTGAATTCGGTGGCATTGCACCCTGCTTGAAGTGGTCGGAAACTGCACTTGAATTCGGTGGCCTTACACCCTGCTTGAAGTGGTCGGAAACTGCACTTGAATTTGGTGGCCTTGCATTCTGCTTGAAGTGGTAGTAAACTGCATTTGAATTTGGTGGCCTTGCACCCTGCTTGAAATGGTATGTAACTGCACTTCAATTTGGTTGGCTTGCACCCTGCTTGAAATGGAATTGGTGGAGAGGTGGAATATTGCGTTGGGGGACCAGTTCTCCCATGTGAACATGGGACCCAACGGGTCCCACTTAGTCTAGTGATCATTATATTACAGAAAGAACACTGTGGCTAGAAAGAAAGTTGCAGTGAAGATTATTCCCAGTTTTCAGTTCAGTTCAGTTTAGTTTATTGTCGCGTGTACCGAGGTATAATGAAAAGCTTTTGTTTTTCCAAAGACATACAGGTTTATAGTTGAATTGGTTTGGTGTAAATGTAAATTGTCCCTAGTGTATGTAGGATAGTGTTGGTGTGCGGTGATTGCTGGTCACTCTGAACTCAGTGGGCTGAAGGGCCAGTTGCCGCGCTGTATCTCTAAACTAAACTAAAACTAAACTTTTGTGGCATGCTAACCAGTCAGCAGAAAAACAATACATGATTACAATCGATTCATTGAGACATTTTCAGTAACAAAAGGCATTACAAAGCTGTGCTCGTTTACATGAAAGTAAAGACTGAGCAAGAAGAGGCATTCAAGAGTGCCAGCATGTTGACCCTGTGGGAGGACATGGCCTTTAGAATGACGATAAGGGACACAGAATAATCACTCAGCAGCAAGATAGATGAATTGGTCAGATGCAGGCACGGAAATCGCTATCAAAATATGGAGGGGACCAGGGACAGGGGACAGGGGACACACAATTTCTTGGCAGCTGGAGCGCATGCACACACACACACACACACACACACACACACACACACACACACACACACACACACACACACACACACACACACACACACACACACACACACACACAGCTTCGGAGGCTCAATCCAACGCTAAATGCAGCTCAACTCTGCTTGTCTCGCCGGGCTAACATACAGCACTGCCTGGACTGACGGGACACCAGCGCTGCTTCTTCACGCTGGCTGTAAACCTGGGCCATATTTCCCGCAAGTCCAGGCAGGGCTGTGGGTTAACCTGGCGGGACAGGCAGAGTTGAGCTGGGTTTAGTGCTGCTTCTCTGCGCTGGCTGTGGGCCTGGGGGCACAGCTCCAATCTCTGGCCACCCCCGGGTATGGGGGGGGGGCACTCGGGTGGGGACGGGGATAGTCCAGTGGTGGTTCGGCAGCGATTGGAGAGCCGGGATCGATCCTTGCTTAGGATGAGGTGCAGGTCTATGTCCAGGGCTGCCGAGAATGTTTTGGCACATCTCCCTCCTCCAATCACTGACTCTATCCTCAGTCCCACCACACCTACTTCCGCCTCTGCCCGACATCTCCCTCCTCCAATCATTGCGCTGATCATCATATCCTGCCCCCATTGCCTGCTGACCGACGTCTCTCTTGTCCAATCGGCGCCCTCGATCATCAGTCCCAACCTCACTGTCTCGCGGAAAGCGGAGATTTCACCGGGTTTCAAAATCCGGATTACAAAAAATGGGGGGGATCGTCCACCATCACTCAAAACGGGGGTGGGGGGGGGGTGGGGGCGTGTCCCCCCTGCCCCCACTCCGGGATTCCCGCCCCTGGTAACCGTTTCACACACGAGCGGTCACGGTGGCGCAGCGGTAGCTTTGCTGCCTTACACCGAATGCAGCGCCGGACACTCTGGTTCGATCCTGACTACGGGTGCTGTCTGTTTGGAGTTTGTACGTTCTCCCCGTGACCTGTGTGGGTTTTCTCCGAGATCTTCGGTTTCCTCCCACACTCCAAAGACGTACAGGTTTGTAGGTTAATTGGCTTGGTAAATGTAAAAATTGTCCCTAATGGGGATAGGATAGTGTTAATGTGCGGGGATCGCTGGTCGGCGCAGTCCCGGTGGGCCGAAAGGGCCTGTTTCCGCGCTGTATCTGCAAAAAACGCACAAAGCATAGTGTATGGCTATAATAAAATACTCAAGAGAAGTGGTTGAGGCTGTGTGTTCTTTTTAGAGGTGGTTGGCTTTGGTGAGAAAATCTCCTGAGGAATATGAGACAAAAATGCTTTTGAACTTTTGAGGTTGGGGAAAAGGAACATGGGAATAGACAGCAACAATAATGATCGGTGTGCTGTAAGGAACTGCAGATGCTGGTTTACACCGAACATAGACACAACATGCTGGAGCAACTCAGCGGGACAGGCAGAATCACTGAAGAGAAGGAATGGGCGACGTTTCGGATCTGAAGATGGATCTCTATCTGCCTGTCCCGTTGAGTTACTCCAGCATTTTGTGTCTATCTTCACAATAATGGTTAATCTCCCCTTATCTTCTGTGTTACATCCTGGATAAAACTCCATCATCCCTAGTTCACAGTTTTTTCAGGTTTGCACTCACCTGAGGTAAACACTGACTCAATTCCTGTTATAGCTCTCATTATATGGTCCTTAAGTGTTACTAAGCAGAAGCAGCAACAATTTATTTTTCACGTTCAGGGTTTTCCTGATGATTTAAGGTTGTCTTTACTGAGATAATTAGAAACATGGATGAGCATGCGTACCATAGCTCCCTGCAAACAGAGAGTGACGGAGGCTGGGGCTTGCAGACATAATATGTGTCTGCTGCATGACAGTAAATCAGACCCTTCAAACACATGCTCAGTCCACCTAAACCTACCTGATCACCTGGTTGCTCAACACCTTAACTCCCCTTCCCATTCCCACACTGACCTTTCTGCCCAGTGCAAATTGGAGGTACAGCACCTCACATTTTGCTTGGATAGCTTACACCCCAGTGGTATGAACATCGACTTCTCTAACTTCAAGTAACCCTTGCTTTCCCTCTCTCTCCATCCCCTCCCCCTTTCCGGTTCTCGCACCAGTCTGACCGCCTCCGACTACATTTTATTTCTGTTTGCTTTGTTGTCACCTTCTCCCAGCTAACAATGATCTATTCTATATTTTCCTTGATCTTCATCCCTATGTCATGTTTTCACACCTCACACTTCCTTATCTATGTGTCTCCCTCTCCCCTGACATCAGTCTGAAGAAAGGTCCCGACCCGAAACGTCACCCATACCTTCTTTCCAGAGATGCTGTCTGTCCCGCTGAGTTACTCCAGCATTTTGTGTCCATCTTCAACCAAATTAACATTTGATGGCTTCAATTGTACTGCCTCAAATAAATGACAGACCATTTAGAACAATTATATGAGCTATTGGTATGAAGAACATTGAGCTTAATAGGCAGTCAATGGTAAGAAGCAACATTACAACACAGCACATTAGGGACAGAAAGTGATAATATATACATACATTTTAGGTGCTAAGGGTGTGTCCCACTGCGGCGACCTAATTGGCGAGGTTAGAAGAGTTTGCCCTCGACTCATACTCGCAGCATGGTCGACACAAGGTCCTAGGAGGTCTTCGTAAGTCTCCTTCATGCTCGAGAGTAGTCCCTGCGTACTCGAGGCCTCAGCTAGGTTGCGGCGTATTATTCAACATGCTGAAAAATGCCTGCGAGTAAAAAAAGGTCGCCATGGAAAAAATCTATATTTTTTTTACTCGTAGGTTTAGTCGAAGTAGGTCGTAGTAGGTAGGCATGTTATTCGTAGGTAGTCGAAGATAGTCTTCAACAGTCGAAGGAGATTGAAGGAGGTTGTCTTCACTCTCCACTATTCGGTGTCCAATTTTCCCAAAGCTAGTCTTCAACATAGTTGAAGGAGGTTGAAGGATGTCTTCAACATGACACTTTTCCAAACTATCCTAAACTCTCCTAAACTCTCCTAAACTCGCCAATTAGGTTGCCGCAGTGGGACAGCCCCTTTACAATGAAAATCAAGAAGTTTGAAATAAAAAAACAGAAAATGCTGCAAACACTCAGCTGGCCAAGTATCATCAGTGGAAAGAGAAACAGTGTTAATGTAAGTTAAAGCCTTTGTCACCCTTGGGAAATGGAAATTACAAGTTTAAGTTGTAAACAAGATGTTTGAGACACAGATAGATTAAAGGGAATATCTGTGATAGGCTGACAACAAGATGCGCTGGGGATATGCTTGAGGTTGTCCAGTCGATGGTTGAAGAGCAGTAGTTAGAGAGTGCGAGCGAGAGAAAAAAAAGAACAGAGAGAAGAGAGAGCAAGAGAAAAGAGAGAGAGAGTAAAGAGAGAGAGAGGAGGGAGAGAGAGGGAGGGAGATAGAGAAAGGAGAGAAGGAAAGAGAGAAAAAAGAGGGGAGAGCAAAAGAGAGAGCGAGAAAAGAGAGAGATGAGGAGATGGAGAGAGAAAGGAGAGAAAAAAGAGAAGAGAGAGAAAGGAGGAAAAAAGAGAGCAAAAGAGAGAGAGAAATCGAGGGAGAGAGAAATGAAAAAGAGATATAAAAAGAAAAAAGAGAGAAGAGAGCAAAAGAGAGTGTGAAGAGAGAGAGAGAGACAAGAAAGAGGAGAGAGGGGAAAGGGAGAAGAGAGCGAGAGCAAGAAGAGAGAGGGAGGGAGAGAGAAGAAAGAGAAAGAAGTGAGACAGAAAAGAGAGAGTGGAACAAAAAGCAAGAGGAGAAGAGGGTTAAAGAGTGAGAATCCAAAC
The DNA here is from genome assembly GCF_010909765.2 of Amblyraja radiata. Lineage (NCBI taxonomy): Eukaryota > Metazoa > Chordata > Chondrichthyes > Rajiformes > Rajidae > Amblyraja > Amblyraja radiata. The sequence continues at coordinate 32,849,161 of NC_045959.1, forward strand.
CAAGGAATGTAGCAAGGTAGGAATATATGGCCAATTTTACTTCGGAGTCACGTGAAGACCCCGTCCAGCACGCATACGCGACATAGCGTCTCACGCAGTGCACAGTGACGGACGGGAATACGAGCTCTCCCGCAACAATTTGAAAACGGACCTTCAGGTAAGCAAACTTACTCTGAGGACATAGTGTTTTCGAAACCTTGTTCTGTTTTATTTTTAAATAGGAACATGAACAGGGAAAACACCAAGGAAGGTCGTTCCCGTTGGACTGTAATGGACCAGGAGGATTCCAGCAGTGGGGGGCGACCGGCGGCACCTGGACCACACATGCTGCGGTCCACAGTCACCGACAGCATTCCGAGCCGAGCCCAGCGCCGCTTGCATAGCTCAAACAACCGCAGCGGGTTGGATGTAAGGCACAACGGAAGTCGGACCGGCCGGTTCACTCAGACGAGCCCGGCACGGTAGACTCACCGCCCGAGAGCGGCAAAAGGTGACCGTTTCAAGCCTTATGGAAAGGCTCATGGAGCAAATGCTCCAGCGAGACTTGCTCCGGGAGATGGGGCAAGCTCGCCAAGGGAGCACAAACACTCCCGCTCCAGTGCACTAACAAGCACTGGCCATCGCATCTCCCTCAACAGAGGGGAGCGTTGGTGACCAGGATTGGGCTGGTCAAGAACAGGGGTCACTGGCTGAAGAAACCGGGAGTATGCTTGAGGTACAGGACCAGGAAGAGCTGCTGGGAGTGGTGAACCGCTACGTGGGAGGGAGAGAGAAGAAAGAGAAAGAAGTGAGAGACAGAAAAGAGAGAGTGGAACAAAAAACACGAGGAGAGGAGTGTTAAAGAGTGAGAATACAAACAAAGGTATGTAGCAAGGTAGGAATATATGGCCAATTTTACCTCAAGTTGTAGAATTCATTTGGAGACGAGATAGTTGCAACGTACGCAGATGGAAGATGGGTGCTCTTTCACAATCTTACATTGGGCATTATTGTACTAGTTTTGGAGGCCACAGATTGATGGACTAGATTTGGAGGTGGGTTGGATAATTAAGGAGCAGGGAACTCTAGTATGCTTGATACTAAAGATAGACACAAAATGCTGCAACAACTCAGCGGGTCAGGCAGCTTCTCTTGAGAATCAAGGCCTATTCTTTTTTACATTTTGTGATTTACAATGTTATGGGGATGCGATAAGGTACTCAAATACTGAAAAAAACAAACACTTTTTGAGCTAATCTGTCTAAACTGTCAAGACATTGGCAATGAAATGTCATGTGTTCTCATAATGATCGTGACAGCAGACAAAGTCTTGTTGATTCTGTACCTGGCCTCTGTCTTTCAATGTCAAGTGAATGTCATCAGACAAGATTGAACTAGTTTAACCTTTTCTCACTTCGACATCCTGTCATGTTGTTCTAGCTGAACAATCCAAGTCCTCTGGTCTGCCAAAAATAAGGCAATAACAGTTACTTCTCAGATAGAATAGAACATGATATTGGATGCAGAACTGGGCTGCGCAGCCCCTCAGGCCTGTTCCACAAGATCATGCTAATCCTTTGCTCTGACCACTTTTCTAGCTGATCAACATATCCCCCGAGTCCCTTTGTGCCTAACAGTCTATTGCTCAAGGCCTTGAATATATTGAAAAATGCATTCAATGCCAACAATAATAAAGAAGCTCGCATCATTCCAATTCATGAAGTTGATAGGACTTTCAGATGTGCCCTTGAAGTACATAAGGTACATCAGTGACTCATGGGAATCTATGAATTCATAAGAAAATATAGTCTTCATATGCTCTGTGGGAAGCCAGTGTTCATCTGCACAAGGGAATGATGAACTGGATGCACCTGATCTGATTAACATCGCCAGAGGCCGCTTGAAGGTACAAATGTTAAGTTAAACAAAGATACAATGTGCAGGAAAAACTCAGCGGGTCAGGCCGCATCCCAGGAGAACATAGATAGGTGACGTTTCAAATCGGGACCCTTCTTTAGAGCTTGCTTCGGCAAATGTTAAGTTATTTTGTCATTTTTTACAACAGAAGAGGCAATGCTGTTTGTAAGAAAGTCACAATGAGGCATAAGCAGGGCCTCCTCAGACACTGCTTGTGAGAAACGTGCAGATCACGTTCCCTGCATATACACTCAGTGAGCTGGACGGCTAGATATCTGGATGTTGGCTTGCAGGCAAAGCACTCCTTTTATTTTTAATCAAAACATTTATTCAATTATTAAAAATAATATTTACAATATAATAAAACAAAACAGAACCCACCGCCATAATACAAGACAAACAAATATACTAAATAAACGATTATACAACTGTGTTACAATCCTTGTCAAGGATGCATTCAAATCCCGCGGTGTCCAGCGGTCCCGGAAATCCCCCAGGGCGCCCTTGGATATCGCGCAGTCCCTCTCTAACACCACACGGGCGCAGACGTAAACCCCAGAACACAGCACTACCTTGACTTCATCTAGGACCAGAGGTCATAGCCTCAGAATTAAAGGTAGATGAGGAGTAATCCCCGACTACGAGTGCGGTCTGTATGGAGTTTGTATGTTCTCCCCGTGACTGCATGGGTTTTCTCCGAGATCTTTGCTTTCCTCCCTTATTCCAAAGATGTAGAGGTTGGCTTGGTTAAATTGTAAATTGTCCTTATTGTGTGTAGGATAGTGTTAGTGTGCAGAGATCGCTGGTCGGCACGGACTCGGTGGGCCGATGAGCCTGATTCCATGCTATATGACTAATCTATAATTAAACTTGGCCTCAGCCATGACACCTCAGAGACCTTGTTCCGAATGGCTCGACAGCCTTTCGCAACCAGCAAAGCCCTTGCCACCTGTAAAAGATGTAAACATTTGAACAATTTTTACATATTACAGTTTGAGAGCTATTTAAGACTATTAAAATATAAGCAAAGAATTAAAAGTTATTTTCTAAATATGTTCAATTAAAACAAAAACATTTAATTTAAAAATATTAATATAAAGTAACATTTTTTAAAGATGAACTATTTTTTGCCTTCATCTACTAAAAATGTCCCCGTTATTCCTACCAAAGTCAATGGAGTACATTCAGCGCCCTTCTGAATCTGTCATTTAGGTCCCAGATTTTCAGTTTACATGTACTTAATTCTGGGACTTTAGGCTATAGAGATACAGTGCAGATGCAAACCCTTCAGCACACCAGTGATCACCACATGCACTAGCACTATTCTGCACACTGGGAACAATTTTACAATTATACCGAAGCCAATTCACCTACAAACCCGTCTTTGGGGTATGGGAGGAAACAGGAGCACCTGGAGTAAACCCACGCGGTCACAGGGAGAACGTACACCAGACAGCACCCATGGTCAGGATCGAACCTGGGTCTAAGGCAGCAGCTCTACCGCTGCACCACTGTGCTGCCCTAAATGATTGCAGTTTTAGCAGTTGATTGCTGCTTATTCTGATTAGAATTGTGAGTAATAAATGTCATGATCCAGCTCATTGTGTTTAATTGTTTTACTCTGCAAAACCACTAACTAAAACGAGATGACAGTGGAACACATGTTTAGGAGATCTTTTTTGGATGATGTAATACTCTGTACCAACTAATAATACACAAGCTACAAAATTATGATGAGCAAGTTATTTTTTTGAAGAATCATTTACCTGTTTTTTAATAGTTTTTAAATATGTCTGAATTTTGACTTTTTTGAGAGCTGGTATCGCAAGACTCCCTTGCTTTCTACGTCATAAGTTCATAGGTTCATGTGATTGGAATAGAATTAGGCCATTCGGCCCATCAAGTCTGCTCCACCATTCGATCATGGCTGATCTATCTCTCCCTCTTAACCCCATACTCCTGCCTTCTCCCCATAACCCCTGACACCCATTCATTGTGTACTGAATAGGAATTGTTAAAACGTGTCTGTCACCATCAAGAATAATTTCCTTCTTGTTACCATGAACATTTAAATTTGTTAAAGGACTAGAAGCATGATACAGAAAATGCTCGAAAGTATCACCAAGCAGATTCTACTTTGGAAGGCTACTGAAATGATCAACATTTTAAAATTAAGATAAAGAAAGGAGTGATTAAAGAAGTATTCTAATTTGGGTCTCAAATACCTAAAGGGCCTGTCCCACTTGGACGATCTAATCCACTAGTTTAAAACACCTAGACATGTTGAAAAAAATGTCAAGGTCATTATGACTCGTCGAAGTAAAAGACCTCCTACATACAACCTCCTACGACTATGTCTACGACCTCCTACGACTATGTCTACGACCTCCTATGACGATGTCTACGACCTCCTATGACTATGTATACGACCCCCTACGACTATGTATACGACCTCTTATGACCCCCCTTGACCTCAGTCTTCCACACCTAAGACCAACTACCAAGCTACGAGTGGAAAATGATCACATGATAAAATGATGTCATTTTGCATTTTCTTTCTCGGGCCAGTTACTGACCTATGACTATCTCTGACTTCCTACGACTACCATCACGACCTGCTACGGCCTACCTATGACCTACCTACGAGTAAAAAGTATAAATTTATTCCGTGCCGACCTTTTTTTTACTCGTGGACATTTTTTATCAGGCTGGAAAAAACGCCGCGACCTACTTGAGGCCACGAGTACGCAGAGACCACCCACGAACATGAGGAAGAGTTAGAAAGACCTCCTACGAGCTTGTGGCGACTATGCTGCGAGTATGAGTCAAGGGCAAACTCGGCAGAGGTGGCCAATTAGGTTGTGTAGGTGGGACAGGGGCTTAAGCAGGCCATGCTATAGTTGGATAGACACAAAATGCTGGAGTAACTCAGCGGGGCAGACAGCATCTCTGGAGAGAAGGAATGGGTGACGCTTCGGGTTGAGACCCTTCTTCAGACTGAAGTCTGAAATCGGTCTGATGAAGGGTCTCGACCTTAAAAACGTCACCCATTCCTTCTCTCCAGAGATGCTGAGTTACCCCAGCATTTTGTGCCTATCTTCAGTTTAAACCAGCATCTGCAGTTCCTTCCTACACATGCAAGAGTTGGACTCGACAGACATTGAAATTAATATTCAACTGTACTTCAACTGTGAGTAAGCAGTCTGTTATTTCATGAAAGTTAGCTTCATCGCGTTTGAATATTTTGTATTTGTACATGTTATGTTTTGGTTTCAGGAAGATTTATTAACTAGAAAGTGGGCTTCACTCTATTATGGAGAGCCAAATATGGAAACATGCAATCTATCAATCAAAGCCCCATTCAGATCTCTGACACGGATTTGCAAAATTGGCATTCTGGCATACTGCACTAAAATGACATCAGTGCAGTTCAGATTGGGGACTGCATGAAAACCTCACTGCTGCAGGGTTATTGCCGGGCTGACTGGTGTACAGGCTATGTGTAGTAAGGACTATGTGTAGTAAGTTCGCTGAACACCTCCGCTTAGTCCGTCTTAACCTACCTGATCTCCCGGTGGCTCAGCACTTCAACTCCCTCTCCCATTCCCAATCTGACCTTTCTGTCCTGGGCTGCCTCCATTGTCAGAGTGAGCTCAGCGCAAATTGGAGGAGCAGCACCTCATATTTTGCTTGGGTAGTTTACACCCCATCGGTATGAACATTGACTTCTCTAACTTCAGAGAGCCCTCTCCCTCCATCCCCTTCCCCTTCCCAGATCTCCCACTAGTCTGACTGTCTCCGCCTACATTCTATCTTTGTCCCGCCCCCTCCCCTTACATCAGTCTGAAGAAGGGTCTCGACCCGAAACGTCGCCCATTCCTTCTCTCCAGAGATGCTGTCTGACCCGCTGATTTACTCCAGATTTGTCTACCAAGGAACTGCAGATGCTGGTTTGCACCGAAGATAGACACAAAATGCTGGAGTAACCCAATGGGACAGGCAGCATCTCTGGAGAGAAGGACTGGGTGATGCTTCGGGTTGAGATCTTTCTTCAGTCTAATATAGTGTCTCAACTCGAAATGTCACCCATTCTTTCTCTCTAGAGATGCTGCCTGTCCCGCTGAGATACTGCAGTGTTGTGTTTCTATCTTTGCTGTACAGATTATTAGAGATGAACAAACATTCCCCATGATTGACACAAAACAGTGGCAGGGCAGTGTGTCTAGATGGGAGGGAAAACATTGGCAGTGTGGACATAACCATCCTCTGTCTCTCTGAGATCTTCCAAAGAATTATTTGCTCCAATTGACCTCTATGCTACAAATGGTCCCAAACCATTATGAAGTGTTAGGAGTGCATAAAATAATGAGAGGCATAGATAGGATAGATGGTCAGAAACTTTTTCCGAGGAAGGAAAATCAAATGCAAGAGGGAGGCTTAAAGGAGACGTGCCTTTATGCAGAAGGTGGTGCATGCCTGGAACGTACCGCCCAGGTTGGTGGTTGAGGCAGAGTAGTATTTAGGAGGCATTTTGATAGGCATGTGGATATGCGGGGAGTGGAGGGTATGAGTTGTGTGCAGGTAGACAAGAGAGTGTGGGTTTTCTCCAAGATCTTCGGTTTCCACCCACACTCCAAAGACGTACAGGTATGTGTGTTAATTGGCTTGGTGTATGTGTAAAATTGTCCCTAGTGTGACAATAGACAATAGGCAATAGGTGCAGGAGTAGGCCATTCGGCCCTTCGAGCCAGCACTGCCATTCACTGTGATCATGGTTGTTCATCCACAATCAGTATCCCGTTCCTGCCTCTCCTCATATCCCTACACGTGTGTAGGATAATGTTGGTGTGTGGGGATCGCTGGTCGGTGCGGACTCGGTTGGCTGAAGGGCCTGTTTCCGCGCTGTATCTCTAAAACTCAAACTAAAAACAAAGACTAAAGATGAAGTTGGCATCGTGTTCAGCACAAACATTGTGCAGTACTGTTCTATGTTCTATGTTCTTAGTGGGGTCTGTTGAAGAAGCCAGTGATTGCCAACGCTGACTTTTGGCACCTGAAGCTATCAATTGCTGTTCGTAAGTCAACGTTATTTCTGTCCAAAGTGTTCAGTTCTATCACATTCCCTGTCCTGTGTGATGTATTTCTCATTTTCCTGCGTCTGATGAGCAGAGGTAGTGGATTGCAACCAGAAGCTCCAATTTGTGTTGTAAGTGGAGGAAATGTGTGTAACTTAACCTGTGGGTGTATGACTGATGGTGGCAAACATCAGCCAAGGTTTGGTGAATTATGCCCAGGCCAATTTGACTGTATGTTTAACTTCACCCCAAAAAATACTCTTGATGCTCCTGAACACATCATCAGTGATGTAACCTGGGGTCATTGGGTGTTTCGGGTCTTTCAACATCAGACACCCTCACCCAGGCGACCCAGCCGTGGTTGATCAGACTTGTGTTCAGGTGGCATTCGCTCCTCCCCATGGACCTCCTCTCCTGATCCAGAGCCATCTCGAGGCCTTCTCCGCTGCCTCTGTGGTGTTCTTGATGGCTCTTCTCCTCTCCATTCCGTTGATGCCCAGTGCATTCAAGGCTTTGTAGAGCAATTGCCCTGCAAAACCTCTGCAGCCAACCTCGATGGGCATACAGCTTGCCTTCCAGCCCTGCTTATGGTAGTCTATGAGCAGCTCTTCATACTTGGTCATCTTCCTCTCGTGGGCCTCCTCCAGACGGTCCTCCCACGGCACTGTCAGTTCCAACAAGACAATGTTGTTGGTCGCCTCTGAGACCAGGAGGATATCTGGCCTCAGGGTGGTCGTGGCAATGTGATGTGGGAACTTAAGATGTTTCACCAGGTCTACAGAAAGCTGCCAGTCCTGCGCAGTCGCCAGGATTCCTGACTGATTCCTGGCTACTGTGTTTCTTGGCAGCTGCACTCCGGCCTTCACGAAGGTGATCATCTGGGTGGTGGGGCGTTCTCGTCTGCAGCTGCTGATTCCCATGCTGATGGCTTCTGCAATGGGTTTGAGAACCTGGTCATGACGCCATGTGTACCGGCCCTGCCCAAGAGACTTTGGGTAACAGCTCAGGATGTGTTCCAACGTCCCCTTGCTTGAGCATTGTGGTTTGATGGGCTGGGCAGGACATCATACACTGCCTGGACCAGGAACTTGATGCGCTGTGATTCAGCCTGCCAGAGCTCAGTCCATGTGACTTTACGGTCCATGGCCTGCTCCAGGCTCCCTGCTGCCTCAAGCCAACTACTCTGGCAAACCTCTCCTCCTCCACCGCTGCTCTCACTTCCTCCTGGACCAGCCTGTGCCTCTCCTTCCCCTTGGCCTTGTCAAACTGGGGAGTTGGGAAGATTCCCAGGCCAGCTCTTCCCCGAGTCACTGCTCCCACCAGGACTCTGTGGCGTATCCGAGACTCTGCTTGCAGCACGGCTTCGCCGGCTCTTCACTTCCTCCAGTTTTCACCTCCACCCCTGCTTGAGCCACCTTGGGGTTGCTGGAGTCCCTGTACATCATCACCTCTCTGGCCCGAGTCACCTTGAACTCCTCCTCCAGGGACTTCAGGGGCAGCTGGAGCTTGGTGTTATTTCCGTAAAGGGCGATGCTGCTAAGGCTCCTGGGCAGTCCCAGCCACCTTCTGAGAAAGCTGCTGACTTTCCTCTCCAATCTCTCTACGATGGATATTGGGACTTTGTAGACAAGCAGTGGCCAGAGTATCCTTGGCAGGATACCATGCTGGTAAATCCATGCCTTGAACTTGCCGGGAAGCCCCAACTGGTCCACTGCTCTCAACCAGCTCTCCAGCTCCTGACAGGTTGCCTGGACAGATGCTGTATCCTTCAGGCTGCTGTTAAACACCTTGCCAAGACTCTTCACTGGCCTTTCGGAGACAGTTGGGATTGGTGACCCTTCGATGCTGAAGCGGAACCTGTCCATGACTTTGCCCTTCTTCAGCACCAGTGACCTTGATTTTCCTGGCTTAAACCTCATCCTTGCCCATCCAATCAGTTTCTCCAACCCCTGCAGGATTCACCTGCCTCCTGGCACTGACTCAGTGGTGACAATCAGGTTGTCCATGAAGGCTCTGATTGGTGGTTGACGTACTCCTGACTTGGTCCGAGGGCCCCGGCACTCTGGCTCAGCAGACTTGACGATCATGTTCATCGCCAAGGCAAAAAGGATCACAGAGATGGTACAGCCTGTGATGATCCCAACCTCCAGTCTGTGCCACTCTGATGTTACTGACTCTGATGAGACCCTCATGTTGAACTGGTTGTAATAGTCCAGGATGAGATCTGCCACTTGGCCCGGCACATGATGCTTGACAATGACTGTCCGGATCAGCTTGTGCGGGATGGAGCCGTAGGCGTTGGTAATTACTCGCACATAAGACGCCTAATTGATCCAATCACTAGGCTTTTACTGTATGTATTTGCTAACCATGTTATCTGACAGATTTTCACTCCAGTTGCAACAGTCCTGATTTTTTGTTCAGTTGTTCCTGGGTCAATTTTCATGATTTATATATATATACTAGACCAAGTGCAGACCCGTTGGGTCTGTTTCCCCAACGGCGTTTGCGGGGGGGGGGGGGGGGGGGGGGCTGCGGCATCACACTCACATTTACCACCCCCCAAACACACAGGAGAGGAGGAGGAGGAAACGGGACAGATTTGGGAGGGAAAGGAGAGCGGGGTAGGGGGTGAGAGAGGTGGATGGGGAGAAAGATGTGGGGGAGGGGGGGATGGGGAGGGAGGGGAGGAGGGAGGGAGGGGGAGAGGGGTGGGGGGAGAGAGGGGAAAGAGTGGGGAGGGAGAGTGGAGGGAGAAGGGGGTAGAGAAGTGGAAGAGTGGGGAGGGAGGAGGAGGAGAGGGGTAGGGGGAGTGAAGGAAGAGGGACAGAGGGGTAGGGGGAAGGGGGCGGGGGGAGAGAGGGAAGGGGGTGGTGTAGAGAGGGAAGGGGGGTGGGGGAGAGAGGGATGGGATAGGGAGAGGGGTGAGGAGAGGGAGAGGGGGAGGAGAGAAGGGGGAGAGAAGTGGAAGAGTGGAGAGGGAGGGAGGGGTAGTGGGGTAGCGGGAGTGGTGGAAGAGGGACGGGGGAGTGGTGGAAGAGGGACAGAGGGGTAGGGGAAGGGGTGGGGGAGAGATTAAGTATGTTCTGATCTCGAAGTAAACCTGTACGTTACCTGAATACAGGCATGAGATACAGGTACATCAATGGTGCCTTGCCTGGGGTGGCGGTATAAATAGTTTCTTTTTATGGCAGCATGTATCACTGCTGAGCAACTCAGCAGCATGCAAATAACTCTGAGACAATGATATGCTTACAGTGCATTTTATAGCTCACAGAAGAATATTCGGTGCTAGAAACCTCTTGTGGTTGCAACATTCCATCTCTGTAGAAATAGCAATAGTTCAGCCTTCGATCACAAAACCAATCACAAAGATATTACTAAACCAAAGAGTGTTTACTTTAAAATTTTGTTTGGAACCATGAAAATGAAAATTGTCCAGCACATAATCCCAAAAATACACATATATTTAATTTAGTTATATGTGAGCCATGGTTGCTTGTCTGTACCGAGTTTGTACGTTCTCCCCGTGACCTGCGTGGGTTTTCTCCGAGATCTTCAGGTTTCCTCCCACACTCCATAGACGTACAGATTTGTAGGTTAATTGGCTTGGTATAAAATTAAAGTGTTCATAGTATGTGTAGGATCGTGTTAGTGTGCAGGGATCGCTGGTCGTTGCAGACTCGATGGGCTGAAGGGTCTGTTTCCACGCTGTATCTCTAAACTAAATTAAACTAAAAAGTTGAGTTCAGAGATCTCTGCCGAGATCAGAACATCCTTAATCTTGAGGAACAGATGATCATCTGCCTCAGTACAGCATTGCAGGGCACTGCCTCAGTACAATATTGCACTGGTACTCAATGCCATATTTCCCACTTAGGAAACCTGAACAGAAACCTCTGGAGACTTTGCGCCCCACCCAAGGTTTCCGTGCGGTTCCCGGAGGTTTTTGTCAGTCTCCCTACCTGCTTCCACTACCTGAAACCTCCGGCAACCACCTGCAACCTCCGGGAACCGCACGGAAACCTTGGGTGGGGCGCAAAGTCTCCAGAGGTTTCCGTTCAGGTTTCCTAAGTGTGACAGGGGCATTACTCCAGCATTTTGTGTCTATCTACAATCACCTCTACAACTTACAGTGATCATGTTGTTTTGCATGTGTCCAATCAGCACAACTAGAATTGGCAAGTAGGAGCCAATCATCCATTTCAAAGCAGTTATGTGAAAAGTAAAAACAGCGAGCTTCAAAAAGGTGGCACGGTTGTGCAGCCTTTACAACCGCTGCCTTGCAGCACCAGAGACCTGGTTTCCATCCTAATCTTGGGTGCTGTCTGTGTGGTGCCTGCACGTTCTCCCTGTGGCCATGTGGGATTCCCTCGGGTGCTCCTGCACAAAGACGTGCTGTTTGTAGGTTAATTGGCCTCTGTAAATTACACCTAGTGTGTAGGTAGTCTTGAGTTAGTTAACATAAGAACTGGTGTGAACGGATGATCAATGGTCAGCGTGGGTCGAAAGACCTGTTTGCATGTTGTATCTTTCAATCAATCTTTGTGCCAACATTTCTTGCCAAATGTTCTTTAGAAGTATTCAATAAGTATAATTTAGCGATCCATGTCAGCAGTGCTACTGATCGCAGCCCCTTCAATCCTCACGGAAGATCCAAGTGTCAATTGTCACTAATTTTGTGGTTGGGGATTTTACGGACTTTATTTGCAGATGACTATTCTCTTTGGTCCACAGAGTACAGAAACCGAGAGGTGCGATGGTAACTCTGCAAATTGTTCATTCAAATCTCAACCAAAGACTAAAAGACAATCAAAGCAGGAAGTAAATGACCAAATTAGTACTAAATTAAAACATGATGGAACTCAAATAGTCAGCCAACATCAGAAAGGATATTTCAGGTATTTTACTTTTCACTGGAACTGAAGACTGTTAGATTTTATATAAACTCCCAGCACCTGCTGATTTGCTCATTTGCAAACAAAACATGTGCACTTGTTCTCTAGTGGAAGATATTAAGGAATAGACATTGTGTTCAAGAAGGAACTGCAGATGCTGGAAAATCGAAGGTACACAAAAAAGCTGGAGAAACTCAGCGGGTGCAGCAGCATCTATGGAGCGAAGGAAATAGGCAACATTTCGGGCCGAAACCCTTCCTCAGACTGATAGGGGGTGGCGGGGAGAAGGAAGAAAAAAGGAGGAGGAGGAGCCCGAGGGCTGGGGGATGGGAGGAGACAGCCCGAGGGCTTAGGAAGGGGAGGAGACATCAAGGGCTAACACAATTGGAGAATTCAATGCTCAAGCCCGCAGGCTGCAGACTCCCCAAGCGGAATATAAGGTGCTGTTCCTCCAATTTCCAGTGTTGCTCGCTCTGGCCATGGAGGAGACCCAGGACAGAGAGGTCGGATTTGGAGTGGGAGGGGGAGTTGAAGTGCTGAGCCACTGGGAGGTCAGGTAGGTTCTTGCGGACCGAGCGGAGGTGTTCGGCGAAACGATCGCCCAACCACCACTTGGTCTCACCGATGTAGATCAGCTGACATCTAGAGCAGCGGATGCAGTAGATGAGGTTGGAGGAGATGCAGGTGCACCTCTGTCGCACCTGGAACGACTGCTTGGGTCCTTGAATGGAGTCGAGGGGGGGAGGTAAAGGGACAGGTCTTGCATTTCTTGCGGTTGCAACGGAAAGTGCCCAGGGAGGGGGTGGTACGGGAGGGAAGGGAAGAATTGACAAGGGAGTTGCGGAGGGAGCGGTCTTTGCGGAAGGCAGACACGGGGGGGAGATGGGAAGATGTGGCAGTGGTGGGGTCACGTTGGAGGTGGCGAAAATGACGGAGGATTATTTGTTGTATGTGACGGCTGGTGGGGTGAAAGGTGAGGACTAGGGGGACTCTGCCCTTGTTGCGAGTGCGGGGATGGGGAGAGAGAGCAGTGTTGCAGGGTATGGAAGAGACCCTGGTGCGAGCCTCATCTATGGTGGAGGAGGGGAACCCCCGTTCCCTGAAGAATGAGGACATTTCAGATGCCCTGGTGTGGAACGCCTCGTCCTGGGAGCAGATGCGGCGTAGGCGGAGGAATTGTGAGTAGGGGATGGAGTCCTTACAGGAAGCAGGGTGGGAAGAAGTGTAGTCCAGATAGCCATGGGAGTCAGTGGGTTTATAGTGGATGTCGGTCAGAAGTCTATCACCTGCGATGGAGATAGTGAGGTCAAGGAATGGTAGGGAAGTGTCGGAAAGAGTCCAGGTGTATTTGAGTGCCGATGGAAGTTGGTGGTGAAGTGGATGAAGTCAGTCAGTTGTGTGTGGGTGCAGGAGGTGGCCCCAAGGCAGTCGTCGATGTAACGGAGGTAGAGGTCGGGGATGGGGCCCTGGTACGTATTGAACAAGGATTGTTCGACGTACCCGACAAAGAGGCAGGCGTAGCTGGGGCCCATGCGTGCGCCCATAGCTACGCCTTGTACTTGGAGGAAATGGGAGGAGTCAAACGTGAAGTTATTGAGGGTAAGGACCAGCTCCGCTAGGTGGAGGAGAGTGTCAGTGGCTAGGTATAGGTTGCTCCTCTGGTCGAGGAAGAACCGGAGGGCTTTGAGGCCATCGTGGTGGGGGATGGATGTGTAGAGTGACTGGACGTCCATGGTGAAGATGAGGGGGTGAGGGCCTAGAGAATGGAATGCGCGGAGGCGGCGGAAAGTGTCTGAGGTGTCTTGAACATAGGTGGGGAGGGATTTAACCAAGGGGGATAAGATGGAGTCAAGGTATGTGGAGATGAGTTCGGTGGGGCATGAAAAGGCAGAGACAACGGGTCTACCGGTACAGTCAGGTTTGTGGATTTTGGGGAGAAGGTAAAAACGGGCCGTGCGGGACTGGGGAACGATGAGGTTGGAGGCTCGGTCGGGCAGGGCGTGGGAGTTGATGAAGTCGGTGATGGTGCTGGTGGCCTGTTGCTCGTCAGTGGGGTCATGGTCCAGGGGTAAGTAGGAGGAGGTGTCCGAGAGTTGGCGCGTGGCCTCAGCTTTGTAGAGATCGACGCGCCAGACTACCACGGCACCTCCCTTGTCGGCTGGTTTGATAACCCAATCTGGGTTGTTGCGGAGTGATTCGATGGCAGTGCGTTCACGGGGGGAGAGATTGGAGTGAGACAGGGGAGTGGAGAAGTTGAGGCGGTTGACGTCGCGACGGCAGTTTTGGATAAAGAGTTCCAAAGCAGGAAGGTTACGAGGGGGGTTCCACGAGGAGGGGGTGCGTTGGAGACAGGAACATTGTGTAAGACTCTGTTAATCTTGTAGAGTCATTGAGCTATGCAGCATCAAAACAAATTTTACTTCGGAGTCCCGTGAGTGACTACGTGAAGACCCCATCCAGCACGCATGCGTGTCATATCGTCTATCACATTGCGTGATGACTGGCAGGGTGAACGTGATTCTCCTGCACAGCAACAGACCTGAGGTAAGTTTTAAAAAAAACTTTCAGGTTAAATCTTCTTGCAGGAACCTCTACTTAGAGGTCCTGCTAAAAGTCCAGGGCTAAGTCGGGACGGAGGGGAAACCCCAGTCTCGAACTTCAGGGAACCACGGTCACGGACCTAGGCGTTCGGAACCGCGGAATGCGGGTAGCGAGCGACGGTGGATTCACCTTTGAGCTGCTGGCAGTAGAACCAGTGGCTTCATATTGGTGGAGAACCCGCTCGGGAGACCGCGGGAAACGGGGAGCGGACGGCGGTCGATTCACCTTCGAGCCACTGGCGGTGGTGCCAACGGCTTCATATTGGTGCCAGGGGCACCTGGACAGCCGCTCCGGAGACCGTGGAATACGGGGAGCGACCTGCTCTGTAGACTGCGAGGAGCGGACGGCAGTAAGTACCAAAGATCTTATAGCAGAGCAAGATAGACCACTCCTCCGAAATCCAATGGACTGACGTGTAGTACGTGACGGAACGTCACGACCACCATTTCTTTAAGCGTAAGGGAGGGAGAGAGAGAGATCGAGAGAAGAGAGGGAGAGAGAGAGATCGAGAGAAGAGAGGGAGAGAGAGATTCGAGAGAAGAGAGGGGGAGAGAGAGATCGAGAGAAGAGAGGGAGAGAGAGATTCGAGAGAAGAGAGGGAGAGAGGGATCGAGAGAAGAGAGGGGAGAGAGGGATCGAGAGAAGCGAGAGGGGAGAGGGATCGAGAGGGGAGAGGGAGAAGGGGAGAAGGGGGAAGAGGGGGAAGGGGGGAGAGGGAGAGAGGGAGGGTGGAACGATAGCATGTTATAATGTTCAGCCGTCCCATTCCGACCAAAGATTATAGAGCAGAGCTCCTCTAGTATCTTTGATTGCAACCGCCGCCGCCGAACGCCATGGCCCACCATTGCACCCAAAGATGATAGAGCAGAGTTGTATAATCTTTGATTGCACCCTTCTTCACGGCGGGCTTGTGATCTTTGCTTGTGATGTCTCGACAATTCGAGGGCTATAACGGGTAACAGCCGCCGCGTTCTCGGACTTGAATCTGAGCTCGAAAAATCTCGTGGTCACTGGGCCTAATGTGTCCCGCGGGCCATATTTTGGAGACCAATCCCTTACAAGAACAAAACCAAAAACGTACAGAAGCGTTAAAATTGTCTTTATTATAGTGGTAAGTAAAGATCTATTAAAAATAAGTCTATTAACTTTCTAATGTACCGACAAACCTAGTTTCACAATGGCCGTTGATGGGAGAACAGAAAATAACATTTTCACGACAGAATATCGACAAAAAAAAATAATAATATTTTCCTTCCTTTCTTTTTTATCGGGGAACATAAAGAATGACAGGTCTGGTCGTTTGGATTTACGATTAGAACAATTGATAGCGGAGCAGTGAGATGAAGATTTAGATGAGGACGCCATGACAGCCCAATAAAATGCTCAATAAAATGGCGTCAACAATCACACACGTCATACTACGCGTTTTTCGAGGAGTGGTCTATCTTGCTCCTCTATAATCTTTGGTAAGTACTGTGCCGCTGGCAGTTAAACCAGCGACTTCATATACACCCCCCCCAAAGCAGGATACCCCCCCCCCCGACTTTGTAAATCGCGGCTATCCCTTTGATAGGGACCGCGGGGATATCCCGGCTGCAGTTACTGCGGGGATACCCAGATCGGGGGGGGGGGAAGAAAGCCCCGACGGGAGAACACCGTGGAGAAGCCCTGTTATAAGGGACCGCGGAGAAAAAGCTCGGGGGAGAAATAACCCGCAATGGAAGTGTTTCTACAAGGACCACAGAGGAACCCCAGCTGTAACAAACCGCGGCCACGAGACCAGGCTCGGGAGGAGCGTTGCCCCGCAGCAGAAGGTTTAAAAAGGACATGCAGGTAAATTCCTTACTCGAAGGTCGTTTTGTGCTATTTTGTGAGAATATGTTACAGGAATGGACCGCATCCAGACTGACTGCGGAGGACCGCAGAATTGCGGGCAGTCAGCAGCTATTGATCAGCAGTCTCCGACCTGGCACCTGCACAGTCGGAATCGACACCTCAGACTGGTGGGAAAGCCAAGCAGAAGTCGGACAGGCCGAAGACTCGGACGAGTCAGGCTGTGAAGACTCACCGCCGGCGGGAGCAACTGTGATCGCATATCCCGCATGGAGCGGTTGATGGATCAGAAGCTCCAATGTGACATGCTCCAGTATATGGAGCCTAGTGACCAAGGGGTCCTGGGACGCCCATGGCAGCACCTTATTGAGGGCTGCATAATGCATCTCCCTTGACAGAGGGGAGCATTAGGAGTCACTTCTGGGCTGACTCTGAAGACAAGGGTTTGGCTGAAGAAACCACAAGTGTGCAGGGGGTGCAGGAACAACACTACCAGCAGCAGGAGCTCGAAGAGTGGCCATCAGGTTCAGGAAGGCCACATCATCACGCATGACCTCACATCTTCGACGGCAGCACCCCTACGCACCCACCAGCAAACCACGATGAACAGAAGCTGGTGAGAGCTTGAAGGCCGTACAACCAGGACAAAGGTCTTTTTTAGGCCACAGCCCAGAACGGCCTTCCTGGAAGATGCGCCAACCTCGTACTCGAGCTCCTCTACCTCCCTGGAGCAGATGTAAAATCATGCACACATGTTTGAGGCAGCTCCTGGGTCGGGTTGCATAAGTCCTCCCATTCGGATAAAGGTATGGAACCTCATCGATGATGTCTCCTGTCACGGATACAAGTTGGTAATATTAAACTGGTTTGAATATTTACACTGGTTTGGGATAACACTAGATTAGTTTATACTGCACACAGGTATGGTTGGAGTTGCCTTTCAAGACAAGGCTCACAAGAATGGGATGTGGACCGACCATTGTCAACAGCCTCAACCCGCATGTGCAGTATAGACTTTTCTGAATAACTTCCATGTGATCATTTCCGCTCACAGGGTTGAAGATATTTGAAATTTAACTGGATGAGGCAACGATACACTCAGTAGCGTTACAAAATGGGCTAACTCCAGTTTCCAGATTATTTACCAAATCACTACTATCAGTGCTTCGGCTGCACAGAGCTAACAAATAAGTAGCATGGCCAATCTGGATGATATTGAACATACTGTATTTTACTAAATTATCCTTATCAGCCACATAGCTATATTTGAGGAATCGGTTCTCACCCGTCCAGTTAAATTTAAATTGTTGATACCAACTGAAACTATTGATTGTTGGGATACAATCATCCATTTATTGGTCTGGGATCAGCTCTGAGACAAAAAAAATTAGACCTCTGCTATTTTTAGCTGAAACAATCAAAGTCACAATGATGGACAGCTTTGCTCCACTAAAACCTCTTATCAGTAAATCTTCAGTCATTTGCAAACTGATGCTATTGCCCAAAGATGGGTAATTTACTAATACCATCTCTAGTTACGGAGGCAGATGGGATTAGCATGAGTTATCAAGTATTCATTCATGGTATCAACTGCCAATGGACACCAGGTGCATTCTGGGCATTAAAGAGTGTGTGGATATGCATATACGGCATGCACAAGTTCAAGGTGATACACTTTGGTGGTGGTATATGTTAATCACAAAGGTACAATCAAATCAAAGTATCCGGTGATAATTTTACCAAACCACATTTAGCACTGGTGTATTATTATGCAAAATCAATGACAACACAGAATGAATGTGTGATCACAAATTATTTAATGACAATGTGGATTGATAGAACACTAACTATTGAGTTGCTTGCATCCAGTTTCAATCAACAGTGAACGAGGCATACAGTGGCGAAGGGTCCATTCTCGCTACACTAGGAAGGAATGTTCTTTTATGTCTTCCTCGATTTGGCCTCAATAGACGGGTCTTGCAAAATTCAGCAAGATTCCCACTTCCGGGTTTTCATAGTGCCTGCCTGGGTTATACACCTATGGCTCCTGCTGAGGCGAAGAATGAACATAAAACCTTACATGGTTAATTCCGGATAATATGATGCTGGTTCAGTTGTGATGTTGAAACCATCCTCTGCATGATATAATCAATCATAGACTTACAGACTCTGAGAGATCGTTTCTGCGGCTCGGGTTGTCAAACCATAAGCGTTAAGAGTGCTCACTACAGATTGCAGGGATAGCACCAAATAGCAGCAATCTGCATAGGAGATGGGAAGCATTGTTTATGCTTCCTTACGTTTAACTCGGCACGGATGACTGACACATTAAAATTCAGTTTTATGGGAATATAACATTAAGTTACTACAGGTGCACAACCTTTTATCCGAAAGCCTTGGGACCAGACACTTTTCGTAATTCGGAATTTGTCGGCCTTCGGAATGGAAATTTTTTAGCGTAGATTTTAATGGCTGGCTCAGTGGTAGAATGCTCGGCTCATATCCGCAAGGTCGCGAGTTTGCGCCTTGATCCCGGCAGTTCCTCGGTCGCGAGTTTGAGTCTTCAATGTGGTTTTTTCTTGCAGAATAAATGTCTGTATGAAATGCAGTGTGTTGAATGAATTCCTGAATTTGTAAATGTGACCGCAGCATTGAATCACCTCTCGCACTCATGTCACCCTAGCGGGGCTACATGCCCTTAGGCGGCCAAAGGCGACATTTTCACACTCTTATATCCGTGTGCAACAGAGGCGACGTGCGTTTGGCGCCAAACGTGAGCTTTGGTGTGCAGACGACATCCTGGAAAAAATGTCCGGTTTCTTCCAGATAGGCGATATACCCTCCCGGGCAATATACCCTCCACTTCTCTTTTATGAAGGGGATTTAGTTCCCCTTTCTTCCAGGACCGACCGGAGGTTCCGCTGTCACCTCTGCGGGCCACCCTCGGTGAACGCTCACTCAACTTTATCTTGGGATTCCTACTCTCCCGCGCAATGTACCCCCACCTTCTCTTTTATGAATGGGGATTTAGTTCCCCTTTCTTCCAGGACCGACCGGAGGTTCCACTGTCACCTCTGCGGGCCGCCCTCGGTGAACGTCCTGTCTCCCTGTCCCTGGGATAGTAGGGGGCGATCAAACAGCACAATACCCCCCTCCCCCTCCAATTCCAGAGGAATCCGCTCCCCGATGGGCCGCTACGGCGACAAGTGGCAGTTCGCCCACAGCCCGAGCTGCGCGACCCCAAGAACAAGACGTACCTTGCACACCATCAGCTTCTGCCCCTACGGGGAGCGTGTTCCTCTGGAGTTGGAGCGGGGCTGGGCTGGAGTTGCTGATCTGGGATCTCCGTGCTTGCAGTGGGCCTGGGGGTTGGTGTCCCGATGAGGGGGCACAGCTCGGACTGTGGGCGAACTGCCACTTGTCGCCGTAGCGGCCCATCGGGGAGCGGTTTCTGGTGGTCCTGATGTCTCCGGCCAGTTTGCAGTTTTCCTCTGGAGTTGGAACGGGGCTGGGCTGCTGCTGGCTGTGGGTCTCTGGGGTCTCCGTGCTTGCAGTGGGCCTGGGGGTCGGTGTCCCATTGGTCCTGACGTCTCCAGTGACTGGCATCGCCGACGTGAAGACAGTGCAAAGCCCCCGCGCCGGTGCAATGGGCGGGGAGCTGGAGAGGGGAGGGAAGGGGTCACACACATGGCCGGGAAGCAGAGGGGTGTAGGTGGGGTGAATTTGAAGGGAGCGACAATCTGCTGCTGCCTGCCCCGCTGAGTTAAAAAGTTCCCACGCAAGACTCACGATACACTGTGTATCGTGACCGTGGGAACTTTTTAACTCAGCGGGCCGGCAGCAGCATATTGTCAATTATTAACCCTCCCGCGCAATATACCCTCACCTTCTCTTTTATGAATGGGGATTTAGTTCCCCTTTCTTCGAGGACCGACCGGAGGTTCCGCTGTCACCTCTGCGGGCCGCCCTCGGTGAACGTTTTCAAGGACCTTTCTTCAAGGACCGAAAAAATGTCCGCTATTCGGAGGTTTTCGCTATTTGGATCTTCGGATAAAAGGTTGTGCACCTGTATTCCATTACTGTGCCTTAAGTACCTCCTAATTATTTGGCTGATGAGTACATAAACCACTCTGTCCGGTCTCACCCTCTGATATCCAGAGAATGAAGGTATCGTCAGCTTAAAACCTCCCAGGTTTAGGGACACAGAGATATGGGTTGTTAACATTGTACTACGTCACTTCACCGATGGGCACCAGCACATCCCTGCCCATGGTCATACTCACGTACTAATGATTACGCCATGGCACTGAGTAGAGCGCTATGGGTCCAGTCATTGCAACACTGGATAGGATGGTCATATCTGCGGGCTATAATAACATGTTTTGTTTATGATTAATCAAGCAGATTAGACAGGGACACAAGACCAAACTAGAGTTG
Organism: Amblyraja radiata; assembly: GCF_010909765.2. Taxonomy (NCBI): domain Eukaryota; kingdom Metazoa; phylum Chordata; class Chondrichthyes; order Rajiformes; family Rajidae; genus Amblyraja; species Amblyraja radiata. Next base: position 32,869,901 of record NC_045959.1, read on the forward strand.
CATATCCCATGGACCTTGGGTTGCATGTGATCACGCATTTACACCAGTATGTCAAGGTTCCTAACAGCCTTATAGACTGACAGCAATATTATTAGTTACATAAAATCTTGTTAGAAGGAATCACTATGAACCTTCTCCAGATGGTTATGTGGGTCTGGCATATACAGGAGTGTACATTGACATTGAGTCTCACTCCACCAGGACCGTTATACCTCAGCAGCAGGGATGGACCACATCCTAGCGGTTGCAGGATGGTCAAACTATTGATCTGTTCAAATATTCAGAATAAACCTATTGCCAGATCAGGGGTATTTGCCAACTCTATGTTAGGTATGGTTCATACTTCCTCCAGGTTGAGGGAGGTTACTATTGCCACTATTATTCATTAATAGCATCAACATGTCTATATCTATGTCATGTCTGAATGCATTCTTAATGTTCACTCATCATTGGCCTACTGATGCAGTGTATGAGGCCTGGACTCGGTTCCACGGCATGAAATCACAGAGCTTTAAAATCCTCACGTAGTCACTCACGTGACTCCAAAGTAAAATAGTAAGATTAAACGAGAACTTACCAGTTTGAAGTTTGATCTTTATTTTATGAGGAGTAACGTTGAGGGATTACGTGCCCTCCGCTCCCAGCCCTCTATCATAAAGTTCAACTGGTGTTATGGTTCACTTATCTTACTATGTTCAGTTCAACAACTGTTATCTGTGATTTCACACCGCTGCTTTGAAGATAGACACGCATGCGTACTGGACGGGGTCTTCACGTAATCCCTCAACGTTACTCCTCATAAAATAAAGATCAAGCTTCAAACTGGTAAGTTCTCGTTTAATCTTACTATTCTTTGGCGCAACTTGCTTCTATTTGTCTGCATTGGGCTCAAATCTTTCCTATGCAGGTATCTGTCCAAATGACTTTTAAGTGTCATAATTGTACCCGCATCTACCACTTCCTCTAGCAGCTCATTCAATGTTTGCACCAGCCCTGTGTGAAAAAGTTGCCCCTCCAGTCCTTTTTAAATCTTTCCACTCTCACCTAAACATATGTCCTTTAATTTTGGGCACCCTTACACTGGTGAAAAGACTGTGGCTATGGTGCATATCTATGCTCCTTATGTTTTTATAAACCATGATAAGTGTTAATCAGGTTGTGGGATTTTATCTATCATAATGCATATTAAGACTTCCAACAGTTCCATCTCTGTAATGCCAAATCTCTTCAAGTCTTCATTATTAACTTCCTGCAGTTCTCCAATATCTGTCTTTCTCTGTGGTGAATACAGATGAGAATATTTGTTCATGGCCTTGCTCATCTCTTGTAGCTACACACATAGATGAGCTTGTGGATCTGTCAGTGACCATTTTCTCTCTCTTGTTACCTCTGTAGAATCTCTTTGGATTCTCCTTTACTCTGACTGCCAAAGCTATCTCATGTCTGCTTCTTGTTCTCCTGATTTCCATCTTAGAGAGAAGCCAATTGATTTTCTTTTCTTTGGCCTTGTTCAATTTCCTGTCAAAAATGGTCCCCGGATACTCCCACCATCAGGATTGAACTGATGCTACTCAGAAGGGCACAAAGTGCTGGAGTAACTCAGCAGGTCAGGCAGCATCTCTGGAGAACATGGACAGGTGATGCTTTGGGTCAGGACCCTGAAGATGGCACCTGTCCATGTCCTCCAGAGATGCTGCCTAGCCTGCTGAGTTACTCCAGCACTGTGTGTCCTTTTGTTTAAACCAGCATCTACAGTTCCTTGTATCTACATTTCGATGCTACCCAGACCTGCATTTAAGCATGAGACCCTGCTGATACAACATAACTCTCAGTGCCAATCAGTGTCCCATTTACATGGAATACAAAGGAACAGAATCCTGATATTGTAAAGCAATTTGAAAAGCAAAAATATACTTGGTGCAAGTCTGAAATAACTATTGAAAATAATGTAAACACTTTACAGTTCAGTCAATGTTTGTGGAAAGAATGGGAAGTTAAGATTTCACAGCCAATGCTAGGTACACACTCTGCAACCCCAGGACTCTGTTTTATGTTATGTAAAGTATTTAAGAAATATATTTTGCAATCTGGGAATATTTCCCCTTGAGTAGGTGCATTATCCACAGCCTGTCCATTTGCACTGGTCTGATCTGCTCCCTGTTAGCTTGGTGTACTGATTCCAATAGGTGGCTAATTACTTAACAACATTGTAAATAATTGCATGGGGAAATGGGAACTTTCTCTTAAGACAATATTTAGTGACAATGTTTTATTGAGATAAGGTGGGGATGAGTGGACAGCAGCATTTTTGTCCAGATGGCAAAATTGTAACGATTCTGCCCTGACCTGTCATTGTCTGAGGAATGGCCAATTCAAATGGGCATGACCTTAATCCAAAACAGAAAGAACAAGGATTGACCAACAAACACTAACTTGAAGTACTAGTGATACATTCATTGAAAGGCCTGAATAGAATGGATGTGGAGAAGATGTTTGCACTAGTGGGAGAGTATAGGACCAGAGGTCAGAGCCTCAGAATAAAAGGGCGTATTTTTAGAAAGAGATGAGGAGGAATTTTTTTTAGTCAGAAGGTGGTGAATCTGAGGTGAATCTGTGGAGGCCAAGGCAATGGATATTTTCTAGGCAGAGATTGACAGATTCTTGATTAGTACGGGTGTCAGGGGTTATGGGGAGAAGGCAGGAGAATGGGGTTGAGAGGGAAAGA